>NC_056527.1:165575056-165682998 GCF_019175285.1 Sceloporus undulatus | reverse complement strand
AAGGAAGGAAGGAAGGAAGGAAGGAAGGAAGGAAGGAAGGAAGGAAGGAAGGGGACAAGGCTCAGTATAACACAGCTATTATTTCAAATGCAAGACAAAGACATTCTGATTCCTTCAGACCCTCCAACATTTCACAGATGGAAGCCAGAACACAGCAGCATCAGAGTGTGGTTTTGATATCAAAAGTTATTAATGAGACAGAACAGATAAGCTAGCAGATTTGAACAAACCTATACCTAACTAATAGTGGGACTATTACTACCCTTGACTTGGAAACTAGGGTTCAATTAATGCTGGCTAAAATACCATCTTCCTTGCTGAAATACTATTTACTTTCTTTAATCCTCCTAGTTCAGTATTGTCTACTCCAACTTCAGCAGAAACAGATCTGACTCTATTGCTAGATCTCTGGGTTACCTGAAATCAATCCGAAAGGTCTTCTGACTCCCAATTGTTTAAAGGTAGCAATGAAATAGCTTTCCCCATCTGAACTGGTCTATGAAATGAAGAACGCTTGGAGTAACCAGGAACAAGCTTTTGAATGAAAGCTTTGTAAACTCAGCTCTCTTTTGAGAATTAAGACATATTTCCTGGACTCAGAGGCCTAAATCCAAGTAATGCTAGTGCCAACTTCAGGAGGTTTTTCCTTCTTCCTCAAATTTGAAGCTGAACACATATTTACAGAATTGGAAACTCTCAGTACTTTCAGGTTGTCTGGCTGAACTCTCAGTCTTAAAGTTGACCCTAGATTCCTTATTACAATAGTTTAAATATCCTAAAGGCGTCAGGTCCTGTCTGATCTTAGATGGTAAACAAGGTGAGCCCTGATTAGTACTTGGATGGGAGACCCCCAACAAAGACCAGGTGCTGTAGGCTATATTTCAGAGAAAGCAACAGGTAAAACCGCCTCGGAGGTTTCCTTGCCTAAGAAAACCCTACAAAATTCATGGGATCACCGTAAGACAGGCGATGACTTCAAGGCACATCCACTCACATTTTTCCTGGCGTTTTCTTTAAAAATATCCCTCGGCACCCATTTATAGCATCATCTTCCCATCCACGTCCTGAAAACACACACAGCCACGCCGACCCATTACTTAATGATATGATTTATTTATTATTTATCCAGTGATCTATGCAAAGCCGATAGAGCCTTAACAGTTCTAATGATAACGCTTCTAAACCTGGGAACAACATGAAAAGAAAGGGGCATGAATAATTAAAACCTTGCCTCGTCTCCTTAAGGAGAGAAAGAGAGCCGCACAAGTCATGGACTTGTTTTTGTATCTTCTGCCTTAGCAATCGTGAACCGTCACGAGGAAAACATCAGCCTGGTGAGAAGAGACTTGCACATCGCAATCCTCATCCACACGGTTGGTCTTGCATACATGTCAAAGGAAGTTGCAATGGCAAGTTGTAGGGATTAAAACACTCGCCATTTTATGGGGTAGCAGGACTCAAGAAATGTTTAGGAGCAGATTAGGTCTCAGGCCTATTGATACACAAATCTGCAAATCTGAAAGACTTTGAAGGGAGAGGATTTCAAGAAGCATCCAAAATGATCTTCCATGATATGGATCGCTGGACCTGGGTGGAGAGAAAATGCATTTTTTAACCAATGCAGAAAATGTTAAATAGCTGTTCTGAGTTTTAATCCCATTCAAAATCCATGTAACGGTGATATCTTTCTGGGAGAACCAAAAGCCCGATCTGCATGTTGCAAGCTTTCGAAGCTCCACCGGCTTCTTCATCAGGCAAGGTGTTAAAAGCCATATATAGTGCATTTGGGTCGACCCCATGACAGTATTGTTGTTTGGTGAATTTTGGATGCTATTGGACTTTATTATATGGTCAACATGGATACCCCTGGATACATTTTATGTTTGAGTTTTAGTATCCTTGAGAAGGAAGGTCAGAATTGTGCTGATGAAAATCTTTCCAAATTTTGAGGATCATCCATTGCCTCCAGTAAAAAAAAAAAAAAACAGATTTGTGAGGGCACAATCCCTCTTCCACCTCCTCCTCCCAAACCTTTTTCATGTGCAAAATTTACACATGCATTGAGTTACATATTGCAGTTAATTAAATAAAACTGTTTCTAATCTGAACAATGTTATTTCCTTTTAAAATGTTAAACTATGAATATACATGAATGTGCAAATGAAAATATGCACAGTAAATAAACAAAATATATTTATTCATATACTATGTTGAGTGGAGGGAGGTGCGACATCCTCATGTAGATGTAAAGGGGGGTCCCAAGGGTAAACAGTTTGAATTTGTTTGTTGTTGTTGTGTGCCTCCAAGTCATTTTTGACTCATGGAGACCCTAAGGTGAAGCTATCATAGGGTTTTCTTGGCACGTTTCTTCAGAGGCTGAGACAGTGTAACTTACCCAAGCTCACCCAGAGGCCAAGCCAGGATTTGAACCCAGGTCTCCAAGTATCCTAATCCAACACAAAAAGTTTGCATACCACTGTATTTATCCTTTTAAAAACGAAACCTTTCCACTTCTTTCAGTTTCAACTCCAGTCCTGCAGTGCTCTGCTTCGGAGGTTCCATGGTAATCCAATTGGTTAGTGCCAAATAAAATTTCGAGACCTTTCTTCCTTACCTGAAAAATCTTTGTTCTTGCCCGAGTTGATCTCTTGTTCCTTCATACTGCTCCCAAGGAGAAAGAAGTGCTGCCCAAAATAAGACATTGAAAGATGTGGTTCTTAAGATGATTGAGCAAATGCTGTCCATTTTTCTACACATTAGTCTTATTGATCACCGACACCGAAGGGCCTGACACATAATCAATAGGCCTTGCGACTCACACCATTTGCGCTCTGGACTGTAAGAACTCTAGAAACAAGAAACAAGGAAAGAAAAGAAAAGGATAAACAGGGCTTCCCTTGATGCTTTCCATGACACTCCCATGAATTTTTTCGTCCAGTCCTCAAATTTCCAGCATTGCTGAGAATGCGACGTTGAAAATGGTTCACACCCAGAACCCTTCTGTTTGCTGTGTTCGCATTCCTTGAGTCACTTTGCCTTGTCCTTTCCTTCGGGTACCAAAACTATGGACTTTGTTGTACCGCCTCTGGTGCCCGATTTACCTCTTCCAAATATGAGCCAAATTTGGAAGTTATGCTGATTTTATTGCATGGGGCTTTTCCCTGAAAACGGCTTCCCGTTGCCTCCAGTGTTGAATTCGGGTCCAGTAAGTCGATTCAGTGGCTGTTTTTTCCAAACCGGAAGCTTCAGAATTGGGGGAAATGACTGCCAAAGTGACTCACAGGGTCCAAATTCAACACTGGAAGAAACGAGAAGCCATTTTGAAGGGTAAGTCCATGGGATAAAATCAGCACAATGTCCAAATTTGCCTCAAAGTCGGTCACCTGAGGCGGTTCAATAAAGTTGCATATTTCTAAATGCTCAACTGCAGTTTTATTACAATGCTAGAAATTTGGGGACTGAAGGAAAACTTTATTGGGAGAAGCAGAATTAATACATCACACACACACACACACACACACACACAGAGGAACACTCTTGTGCATTGGCAGGGAGCAGGAGTTCAGGGTTTTAGCATCTGACTGTGGGACCTAAAAGAGTTATGGGCCACCTAAAAGGTCTTTAGGCCATTGGCTTTCCAATTCTGTTTTATGTAGATGAGCCATATGTATGGGCATATGTATGGGCATATGTCACCAGCGAGCACACATACTCACCACATTCAAGATCCTGAATGGAGGTTGTGTAGCATACATGTCTCCACATGTGGAATTACACGTGACGCAACCCTTGTGTTGCATGGTAACTGAACCAAGACACCAAGTGTGCAACCCAGTGTAGAATCAAATGGGCATCCATATGCAGTGCTCTGCGTGCGTGCATGTTCAACACACATGCATGCACAATGTGTATGGGAAAGCATGTGCAATGCAGAACCATACGCAATGACACTGCATTCAGGACTCCAGTTTCACAGCCTTGAACTCAATGCAGCCATTCCACATCCAACAAAAATGCAGTCGGTTGGGAGTTTCCCAGAAAGAAAGGAATAGTTGTAGCCAAAGGGCAAAAATATGATGCTGATCCCTGGCACATTAGACAAAATAAGAAAAAATGCTGCCCGTCAAATAAGATACCCTGAAAAGCACTGGTGCAGGAGAACATACGCACATGAAAGGCACCTATAGGATTCCAAGCAATGCCTGAAAGTATTTTGAGATGCTGGGCATGCAAAATCATTTTTAAAAATTACAAGACGAAGCTTGCATCCTGGTTGTGCTATCCACATTTTAGCCTCCCATGGCAGAAAAGCAGCTTTATCACACTTAATTTTTAATACCCAACATGCAAATGGGAGGGAAAATACCCTCAGTGGCAAAAGGGTAAAAGTTCATGGCCTCTGTTTAAGGTGAATCCCTGTGTGTTTGTGCGCCTGAGAGTGCGTGCAGAAAGATCAGCCGCTTAGAGCATTCAGCCAAAGACCAACATCACCACCTTGTGCCCAAACTGAAAAGTTTCCTCCTTGTTCAACCCCATTGAACAGCACCTGAGATCAATGTCTCTGGACAAGGAATCTTTCCCCAGTAATGAATGGAGGATCCTTGCTGATCCAAGGTCAAATGAAATTAAGGCAGCCTTCAAAGCTTTTGGTAGCAATACAAATAATGATTTGTTTCTGTACAGTGCGCCTGCGCCTTGCGCGGATGCATTTTACATGGCTTCCATGTACGCGGAGGCTGCTTGGGGAGGGAAACAATGGCGTGCTCCGCCACATACACGAGACCCATTATTTCCTATGGGGCTCGAGCATAGGCGGATTTTTCCTTATGCAGGGGAATCCAGAACAGATCCCTCCACGTAAGGAGAGGGCCCAATGTATCATTAAGGGAATGCATGGCCCCAAAACCTTAAGGGCCCTGCCTAATCTCTTTCATTAGAGTTTTGAAAATAGGATCACAGTAAAACCATCCTTTTCTCAGCCTACCTCCATTGCAATCCCAATCCCTAACCACAATTTTTCTGTGTGAGAAAATTTTTCTGAGCCGGAGCCTGGAAGTCTTGGGTGGGTTCTTCCTGCCCTGGTTCTTCCTCTTTTAAATAGCATTTTGGGGGGTACATGTGGTGTCAGGTCTGTCTCTGTCATAATGTTGAGGTTAGACATGTTTGACTGGTGCAGAACAACCATAGTTTGCATAAGACAAGGTTCTCATGCAATGGCAATGAGCTTGGATGTACATCGTACGTGACACACATGAACAAGGCACACAGTTTCTTTGGCGGGGTACAGACCGCCGCTTTGCGGCGGTCTGCCGCCGCCGCCGGTAGGTCCACGGGGGAGCCGGAGCCTTCAGACAGCGCGGCTCCCACGCGGACCGAAAAAGAAGCTCCAAAATGGAGCTTCTTTTTGAGTCGCGTTTGTGACATAGCAAGGCGCCAGGGGCGCACTCGCTACGTCATAAAGGCTGCGACATGTACGGACGCTCAGCGTCCGATACGTAAAGATGGTGGCGCCCGTATGAACAGGGCGCCACCATCTTGTACGTATTCAATACGTACTAGGGTTAGGGGGGTGCGGAAGCACCGCCCCTTCCTAACCCTAGTATGTATTGTATACGTACTATTTGGCGGTCTATACCCCGCCATAGAGATGTGCACTGCACCTTCAGATGCACATACCCATTCAGCTGTACAATATCACAATTCACTAACATGGCAGCATAGAGCAACTGCCATGCCACTATGTGGCCTTGTTAGTCCTAACCCACTGAATGTAAGTATTGGCTCATCATTCAAGAACAGATGGAATGGTTGAGAATAACCAACAGAATGGCAATCCATGGATTTAAAGTTATGTTCCATCTCCTCAACATAGGATCTTGGCCATAGCCTATCCTACACCCCCAAAACTAATCTGCCCCCACTTCATATTCAGAGGGTGGATTATTTTATCTCATTGCCGGTGTGAAAGTCACTTTACACTGCCAGTTCTGTACATGACATATTCTCCAACTGTCCCAATTTGGCATGAACACTTCCAGTTAATTCTTTGTTTTCCCATTTTTTCAACTGCTTTTAAAATGTCCCAGTTTCTCTCTCTTCCTCCTCCCACCTTTGTCTTTTGTCCTCAGTTTACTCCAGTTGCTGCAAAATGAATTAAATATGCAGAAGGAGCTTACATACAAAATTGGCCCAAAGGGTGGAAAGGAGAGGAGAGAGGTGGACTCTTGCCCTTCCCAGGCTGTGGCAGCCTCTCCTAGATGGTCTCTTCTTCATTAATAATATCTGTTGTCTTAACCACACCTGGCCACATGTGTTGCAGTTTTCATCTGTGAAATACTGGAGACTATGACATGAAACAGTGGGGAAGACCATCTCGTCTTCTGTCCGAGGCAACAAAACGTCTTAAGCTTGTCCTGTGTTGAATCTTTCATTCCTTCACAGATTAACAGGTTGAGATAAATTGACCCAGGCCTTGCTTACACTTCCATCCAGAGAAAACAAGAACATTAATTAGGACAGTTCCAATACATTGAATTTCAGAGACACTTGCATCATTTTCCCCCCCAGATTCACCAAAGGTTACAGGAGCATAAAGCTCACTAATCCACTGCCCTCGGCTCCCCAAATCTGCGGCGCTTATCCTTTCCTTGGCCTACCAGCTATTTAAAGGTTGACCGGATCTTTGCTAACAATCAGGAAGGCTTAACAGCCTAATAAAGTCCGAGACTCGCTTCTGTCTACGATTATCTAATTCTTTCAGCGCAAGTGACCCATCCATTGATCCTAAATTACATTCCTTAATTGGGGAAAGTGGGGAGGCTGGGAGGAGGACGGGAAGAGAATGGATGCTACGCAGTGGGCACCACCGCCTTTTAAAGCCCACTGACTTCGGACAATATCTCCTGTTTCAAAATAAGGCCAAATATTTGGTGATTTGATCTCGGAGACTTTGTTATCCACCTCTAAGATCAAGGCGGCCCTGTCTCAATTAGCCGAGTGTTTGGGGAACATCCAAATCTCCCAGATATAAACAGGTGTGCGACACAAAGGTCCTGCGAGGAGAATGCCACAGTGTTCTGGTAATTACACTCTTTGATCAAACGAAGCTGGATTACAGAGATTTCTCTTGCTCCCGTAAGAACCTGCTGGGTCACCGAGATATTTATTGGACACTCTTCTCCTGGCCTTTCCCTTGAGCGGGTTAGGTGGCGACCATGGAGAGACCCAAAGGTCAGAGCTACCATGAGACGGGGTAAAGAAGTCGCCTCGGTCAGCAAATGTTGGACGTAACGAACAAGCAGCAATTTGTTTGCCATTAATTTATTTTTCCTGCGTTTTTGCTACTAAGTTGAAGAAGGATGCTTATGCAATATTTAGCCTCGATGCTAGAATAACGATTTTGTATGGACGTTATGCACATTGATGTGGAGATAATTGTGCTGGACTAGAGATGAAGGTCTGAATCCCTGTTCAGCTGTGGAAAGCCACTGGGTGACCTTGGGCAAGTCACACTCTCTCAGCCCAAAAGGAAGGCAATGGCAAGCCCTCTCTGAACAAAACCTGCCAAGAAAGCGCACCATAAGTCAGAGCTGACATCACAACACAATGAGGGTACCTGCACCCACATGACTGTCTTTTCATTTATACCTTTATAAATCTTGTCTCGTAGAGTCATAAAATCATAGTTGGAAAAAGTCCCCCTGCACAGCGCAGGAGCTTCAGCTAAAGCATCCCCAGCAAGTAGCTGTTCAGCCTCTTTTTGAAGACATCCTGATGACACTCCATCACTTCTCTAGGCAATTGGTTCCACTGTCAAACTGCTCTTGCAGTCAAGAAGTCCCTTCTAATGTTCAAGGGAAATCTACCCTCCTGTAACATAAAACCATTAGACCTGGTCTGACCCTCTGGGGCAGGAGAAGTGCTATGTGGTATCTTAGGAACAATTTCCAAGGGAAGACTGGGAGAAGCCTCACTGCTTTTTAAGCTAGACTTAATTATTTTTTCATCTATTTGCTAGGCTTCTTTAAAAAATATACTTTTTTTTTTTACACAAGTTGTCTTGGATCTTATTTAACCAAAATGCAGAGCTCACATCTTCTAATGTTGAGAATCTAAACAAACATCAAAAAGTCAAAATGTGGCTGTTGCAATGATTCTTCTGAAACTTTCAAAGGGCTTGGCTAATTTTTCAGGGCAAGAAGCCATGTGCTCTCCAGCCCTTGCCATCTGATTAGCAGCTTCTGATCTCACATCAAAAGTGAGACGAAAAGACGGCACCAGCCATGAGATTTGCAAATTGCATAGATTATCCCACGCCCATTACAAATGCAATCTGCGCATACAGTTCATGCGAATGTTACATCAGAGGTGGAAAAATTCAAAAAACACAACCCACTTGCATGGTTTCTTCCCTAAGGATCTCTAGTGAGTCCTCTTGACTTGGAAGGGGCAGACTGCGAAGCTAAACATTTTCTGATGCTGTACATAAGTGGTTACAATAGCTCTTCTGAAGTGGTGGCCACAGGTACCGCTGAACCCTCTCTTGCCATAGCTCAGTGGGGAACCAAATGCACATTAAATGGATCTTGTATGCTTCAGATACACGCTTCTAGGTTCAATAGCCTGTCATCACACACCCAGGGGAAAGTGCTTCTGCCGAGCTTTGGTAGTTCACCAGTCACTGTACCAAAGCTAACAACTGTGTCTCTATAGAGTACTGATGCTGATGGATCTTCGCGTGATGTAAAGCAACTGCCTAAACATTTCAATCATCCTTACAGTCTCAGAATGAAATCAACTACAGTATGAATTGTGTGTTGGCTACTTATCTAAGAAACCTTTTGCTTGGTTTTGTTTTGCTTGGGGCCATGTGTTGTTTGCTTGGTGGAAGTTTGCTTACCTCAAACCCTAAACCTCTCTCCCTATGAAAAACACAGTAAATCATACCAGAGCAAACCAGAAGGTCTCTCAGCCAGTTGTCAACATTTGTCTTTCTAGAAAAAACTTGCCTTCCCATAGGTGCTGTTCCTGTTTTTAATGTCTAGACCATGAAGGGGAGACCGTGCTAAATACTATCTAAAATACCCTTCTGCAGAAAGGATTGCTATATCACTTGCTGCTTGCCTGTACTTTCTGATCATCTCTTCCCTTGTCGTTTCATGGGAACACAGGAGGTCAAATGAGAACTGAAGGGTTTTTGCTCCCTCTGAGCAAAGCATTAAAATAAAGGTATTTGTGGTTCTGACACCACTCACACCAGGACAATATACAGTTTGCAGTCCCATGGATGTAATTTAACCTCCCACCCACCCACCCTGCTGGTGGTCTCCGTCTAGCTAGAATAAAAGAAGCATTTCATGCAGAGTTTGTAACAGATGGGCTTGGAAAGCAGTGCATGAAAATAAAGAACTCGGAGTGAAAGGAAAAAGAGGAGGTTGAACCATCCCCAAGATCTGGAGATGGTTTGAGAATCCAGAGAACCTTTTCTCCACATTGTGCAATTCAGGACAAGGGTGGAGAGCTTCAGCTCCAGCGTGGGTTAAGCAATTCGACTGCAAAGTTTCAAAAGGAAAAGGATACACCGTGCAGAATTTCTAAATGGTAAATTAGCCAGTCTAAATAATCCTGTTAGGAGAAGGCTTTATAATTTGGGGATGGGGTGGGTGTTAGTACACCCCCCTCCTCTCTTTTTTCTCCAAAGGTAGCTTAAAGCTTTTGAGGGGATTATTGTCTCCATATGGAGAGGTTTATGGACATGTCATGTGTCTGTATTTTCCAAAGGCAGCGTGGAACTAATGCTGTTAACGGCAGGTTAGTCTGTCTAAACAGAGGGCAAGAATACCGACCAGCCCCTTGCACTACGCAGGTCAGGAACCTGAAAAAGTTATTTAATCCAGCAAAATGGAGCCATTGATTTACCAAATGCCAAGGTGTCAAAGTTTCTTTTCACCACGTCTCAGTTTGGGGAGACAATACACGTTAATAATAGTACAGCAAGGAGATTCCCTTAGCTATTTTGCTGTATATTATTATCTTCACATCATCTTTGCAACCAATAGGACCAGTAAAATAACATTTACAAGAAATAAAAGGCATCCCTGGAACTCAAACCATTGTATATACGAGCCAATGGCCAAAAAGATGACTGTTATCAGGATTGGCCTCCCATAGCTGTTGACTACACCATTAAATAGGCCAAGTATCAGCTGCAAAATTCAGAGCCAAGAGCTGGTACTCCTTTGTCCTGATGCAAATTGCCCTAGGCATGGTCTGCTGTATCATTAGATAGGGTAATGAAGCTGCTTCTAGCAGGTATTTTTGATATATCATTTCAAGGGCAACAAATTGTTCCTTATTTAAATTGTTGTTATTGTATTTGTGCTGCCAGTGTGAGAAAGACAACTACGAGATTTTCAGTTCTGCCAGTACCAGGTAGTGATTATTCTCTGTCCTCTACTCCTTCTTCCAAACCAACATCAACAGAAGATGGTTTGATTTCTAAGGTGCTCCATAGTGGCTTCTATGCTTTGCTTTGCAACAGCCATTTCTGAGGCAGCAAGTCATTTGGAAGCAACAGCCATTTTCTCTCCCAAAATACCCAGAAACTGAGACATCTTCTGAAGAGCGAAGGGGAAACGGTGACTGCCTGGAGTTACCAGTGTTGCCTGGGTAACTACATTTTCATGTCCTCTGTGAATGTTAGGAAGCTTCACCACACAGTGCAGATGCTCCAACACTTCACAGATGGAAACCAAGACATGTGCGGTCAACTGACACCTAAGTGTTGCCATCATTTCTAAGGAATCTTGGAGATCATCCAAGGCACCAACGGAGGGGAGGGGGCAAAGGTTGTCCATCTCTTTTTTAAAAAAGGCAAAAAAGATCATGTTCTCCTACATGAGCCAAGATGGGAACTTTGGGAACTTTCAAGAAGCCCTTGCATCCCTCCAACCACCTTCACAGGTACCTCTAGCAGAAACAAGGGAGAGGACCTTCTTGGCGGAGGCTCCCTGGGGCTTCATCTCCCTTTCTAAGAAGACTTAACTGTGTGTATGTATGCACAAACACTGACAGTTTACAAGGACAGGGGTTTTAATAACGTACTGCATTATCCATATAGATGTTGTTTTTTAATGTGCATGCTTTTATATTGCTTTTAATTTTAGGAAGGTTTAATTATATTTTAATTTTTGTATGCTTTTAGTGATGTGAATTCTTATCTGAATCTGTTATCATTTTTTGAAAGCCATCTTGAGGCTCACGATTAGGAAAAGAGCAGGATATAATGACGACAACAAATGTGTAATTCAAAAGGTACACTTAAAAAACAAAGACCTACCACTGGAAATCCTCAGAAATCCATGTTGGAGAGTTGGCACAGAGGGCTCTAAGCGTGCTTTCTTCTTGCAGGACACCATTTTCACCAATTCTGTGTCTCTAAATTCATAAATATTAAAAACAAGCCTTCCTTGACCCCTTCCTTGTATCTCTGCTCAACAGTGAAGAAAAATGCTACAATGCATGCTTGAACTGTTGGCACCCCAGTCGCCAGGGCTTTGCTGTTGTTAAACTGTATTGCACCACCATCTGGTGGTGGCAGAAAAACATAGCATCATAATGTAGAACTAATACAGAAAATGAACTTCATCCAACATGAACATAAGCAGCATAGAGATCTCACCTATGGACAGATGGATGAATCTTCTTCAGAAAGTGAAAAGAGGTGTGATTCTCATTTTAATAAGGAGTGAGAAATGCTTAACTTTTTTTCTTTATTTATATTTGCATAACGCTTCCATACTAAAGTACTCAGTTCAGTTTTCAAAATAAAACAACAGCGAAGACATGGAGCGCAGTGGGTAAATGCCTATACTGCAGCCATTCACTCGAAACCACAAGGTTGCGAGTTCAAGACCAGCAAAAGGGCCCAAGCTTGACTCAGGCTTGCATCCTTCCGAGGACGGAGCTAAAATGATTACCCAGACTGTTGGGGGCAAATTAGCTTACTTGCTAATTAGCTTAGTTGCTGTTCACCGCTATGATCTTTGGAATAGCGGTATATAAATAAATAAAAAACAAATTATTAAATTTAAGCTTCACGTACACAAAATAGCAAAATATGCACACCAATTTTCACCCAGAAAACACAATCTGTATTTTGAAAAAGAACCATGGTTTGTGGTTGTATGACGCCAGGTTAAAAGAAGAGTTTGTTGTTGTGAGCTACAAGTCATTTCTTACTTAGTGTGACCCTAACAGGGTTTTCTTGGCAAGATTTATTTAGAAGAGGTTTGCCACTGTCTTCCCCTGAGGCTGAGAGCATGTGACTTGCCCAGGGTCACCCAATGGGTTTCATGGCTGAGCCGGGAATTGAACTCCAATCTCCAGAGTCATAGTCCAATACTCAAACTACTACGCAACAGTAGAGACACTTAAATAAATCCATGACTGAGCGAAGATTTGAATTAGGGACCTTATGGCTGGGTGGTCAATGCTCAAAGCTTATTATTCCACATCCATTCACATCTTGTTCTTATTTTATTTCTGCCACATTACAAAGTTAAGGCAGTCCTTTGAAATGCTTAGGAATGGTGCCTTCATATGGTTCTCCACAACTTGCCCTTTTCTTTGATCCCTTACTTTGCTGTGTTTCAGCAGTATGTTGAACAACGTGTTCTTCATCATGAGGCCAAAGGTTGAATGCATCTTCTGGTTCACAGTTACATTCCTTTGTCGAAATATTAAGACCTGGTGATGCCGTACTTTTAGGAATGTGGCCATCTTGCTGAAATAAAAACAGGTATGTTATAGCTCACCAATACACCTGATGAGAAAAAATCTGATTTGTGCTACATTTACACAGTATGGTCCAGTAGGTGCAGTCCAAGAGCAAATGGCAAAGTTACTAGGCTGGGGATAACTGGGTTTGGATCTTATCAGTACCTGGGAACCCCAAATATGGCAGCTCCCTAAATTCTGTGACAGAATAAAGGTGGGATATAATTATATTAAATAAATGCATAGTAAGCAGAAACCAAGGGATCTGCCAATTTTCAGGTTTAATGCAAAAATTGTATCCAATACAATTTTCATTATGCATGCACTTCTGCAAAGTAACAGTTGTGCAACGCCTTTCATAATGATTTTATACTATGTGTTCTCCACTGTTCTGCAAGACCTCTCAGGGCATTTCTGCTTTTGTCTTTTCAGATGCAAATTCAAAAATAGGCAGCTCACCAGTTGTAAACCTGGGCTTGCATAGTGCTGTCTGAATGCTCATTGCCTTGAATGCTGCCTCTGAAAAGTAACCAAGTCACCACCCCAACCACTGTTTCAAGATCCAACCTCCCTGTCCCAAATAGAAATTCCACTTCTGGTTTTGAAAAGGGAAAAAGGGCATGTAGGGAGAGCACCTTTATTTCTGGCAAAATTGTTCCTCTGGCTGATTTCCAGGAGCAGAAACAGCCCTTTTTATGGAAAGAACAATGGGCTCCACCAGGACATCCATTCTGACTGTTGTCAGCCCTCTCCCCATTCAGATTTCCTGCTCAAATAATCGAAACTACCAGGGTTATGAAAAATCAGATTATATTGTGAGCAATTTGTCAGTCTACCTTATTCATGTGTGTTTCATCTGACTGCACAGGTTCATCATCTTCAACCTTCTCCCCAGGGCTGCCCGAATCCACCTCTGGAACATGAGAATGCATTTCCAGAGAAAGAGACAATATAATAAAGAACATCAGTATCTATTCCATGATAACAGGCGTTTTTCTAAAGAGCACCCATAGGTGCTTACAAGAAATGACAATTATATTCCATCACCCAATTCTGATGACCCGGCCATTTTGTTACATATTAGACTACAGATTAGTCGAAGATTATCAACTAATTTTAATCCAATTTACTGAATCTTTTAATTTAATGACTGATAACAACCATAGGGCTTGTTATGACCTGGCTTGGGTCCATCTTACTCAGAAGACTGCCTTCTCCCATATGAACCTGCTTGATCTTTAAGAAGCAGTTTGGAAGCCTTTGTCGGCATGCTTTTACCTTCTGAGAAGATGGGTGATGACACAGAAGCGGGTCTTTTCAGCAACAACAGCCCATGCATGGAATGCCCTGCACATTTAGATAAACTAAATATCTACACTCTTATCTTTTAGATGCTTGGTCAGGGTCACAGCTCTGTGGAACAGCACTTTCTTTGCATTCATAACCAGATCATCCTAATCCACAGTCACTCGTTCTAGTGCAAAATCTAATCTGCAACCCTATATACACTGCAGCCAGACTGTTAAAAAGGGCTAGTTCCAGGGAGCATTCAAGTCCCTTGCTACAACAGCTCCAGTGATTACTGGTCAGCTTCTGGGCACAATTCAAAGCTTCATAATATACAATAGGGTTTTATTTTACGTACATCTAAACTAAAGCTGTATTAATTATGAAATATCGTAAGACAAAGTGACTTATTGGAAATGACAACAATGCTTAGTAAAGTAGAAAGCGGTAGGAAAAGAAGGAGAGTACAATACAGGTAGAAGCATTTAATCAAGGAATCGATGGCCCTGAGTTTGCAAGACCGGAGCAGGGCAATTGATGACTGAAACTCTTGGAGGTCTCGCATTTATAGGGTGACCATAAGCCAAAGTTGACTTGATGACAAATAACAATAAAACTAGTTCAGGGTTGGACTATGACTCAGGAGACCAGGGTTCTATTCTCTCTACTCGGCCATGAAACCCACCCAGTGAGACCTTAGGCAAGTGACATGCTCTCAGCCTCAGAAAAGGCAATGGCAAACGTCCTCTGAACATATCTTGCCAAGAAGTCACTATGATAGGTTTGCCTTAGGGTCATTGTAAGTCAGGAACTACGTGAAGGTACACAACAACAACAAATCACACTGGTAGACTCTCCATATAACTTCAAGCATGCAGTTTTAGACTTTTGCCACCAGATGCAGCTAGTGCTACAGAATGCAAAATGACTTCTGAGTCTGAGAAACAGCTTTTTGTAACACACATTTTGCATCAGAAACCCTAGAAGACTTTTTCAGGAATATCACTCATTCCTCAAGAGAAGCAAAGTGTGATTTTTTTTTAAATCACAAGAATGGTATACCTTCAAGGAGACCAACTGGTTTTATTAGCTGCTTGAAGATATTAAAGTTAATCAGCGGGATCCAAATCTTTAGAAATAAAAAAGCATTATTAAATGCAAGGTATCTCCCACTTGTCTTTTTTGGCACTACGGGGCCCAGCTTAGAAAAAAAGAACACGAGTACAGATACAAAATGCTTTCATATAATGTCATATTCTGCATTGTTTTGTTATATATTGAGGTATTGTTTCTTTCTATGATTTTATATAGCTCCTGAAGAAAGAAAGCCTTTGAAAGCATACACAGGCCAAAACAGGGGGGCGATTTGGCCAAAAATAATATGCATCAATTGAGCACCTTGAGACCTGACTCTGGTTTCTTCTGTAGGTCAATAAAGGAATTCACGTCCCTGAGTTTGTAAGACCTGAATAGGATGTTAGCAACCAAGGCTCTTTAAATCTTCTCATGAATAGGTTCACCATAAGACAAAGCCATGATAGCACTTGGGCCCTCACTGCTTTTCTACTCACCTCTTGGAAGGTTTCGTTCCAGCTGGATCTTTAGCCAGATACTAACACGCTGGCTCCAGTCCCCTGGTGCCTCCACTTCCCACAGTCGAGACTGTTCTTCTGGATGGATCTCCAAGAACTTTTGACAAACTACAGAGAGAAGGCAAACAGGGCAAGGGAAAATCATGGGGAACCTCAATCAAAAGAACTGCAATGAAGAATGTCAACTCTCTTAATATTCTTCCAGATTATTACTTGTTTTCTATTAAGGCACACAACATCACACTAGGCACAGTAGAAGTGGGGAAACAATAGCATAATATCAAAGGTGACAACATTGAATTGATTATGTCCAAAAGGTATCTTGAGCAGTAGATGAAGCTGGTTGTGAGATTTGAAACAATTTCAATGAGGACTGGGTAACCCAGTCATTGCTACTATCTGTTTAACCAACGCTGCATATGAGCCAGGGTTACAGATAGGTCAGTCCACATTGTCACACAAAAGCACTGGATTGTTTTGGTGGGTTTTTCGGGCTATGTAGCCATGTTCTAGAAGAGTTTATTCTCCGAAGATGCCAGCCACAGATGCTGGCGAAACATCAGGAATAAATTCTTCTAGAACATGGCCACATAGCCTGAAAACCCCACAAAAAACTATGGATGCTGGCCATGAAAGCCTACAACTTCACACAGGATAGATTGTTTGCAGTCTTTCTGTGCTTGCTGTGTGTGTGCTTACATTCATTCATCCATCAAGGGAAAAGACACTACTTTTGCAGAGCCATGTTTACATTGTATTGGGCGGGGGGGAGTCCCCAACAACTCACACTGAGCATGAGAAATCTCACAGGGATTAGCAAATCCTGATGGGCTGTTTCAACATGTTGAGATGGCCTGTCTCAATGAGAACGAGACAGTTAATGAGATTTCATTACATCCATAGCTGGGACTAACATTTGGATTTGAGCCACATTCTATCAATGTGGTAAGACCATTCTGCTGTGTGAAGAGGCCCTCTGGCACATTCTGCTGAGACCTGCATCACAGTCCTGCCCTGATGATAAACACCAGCAGAAAATCTGGAAGCGAGAGCGGCCAAAATCAATGTATCTGGGGCTAAATATCACTGTCATGTATGTGTGTTGTGTGCCTTCATACCATTTCCATCACTCAAGATATGTCACATATGAAATAGAACTATTTGCGGGTCAGGAACTGGGAAACAGATTCCAACCTGGAGAGTGGTTGTTGTTTTTAGAAAATACCCTTACTAGTTCACATGGAATATCTGATGAAATCTGGAATATCTAGATCAGTTATACTGGACATATTGTGTTGACCTCTTGTAGGGAAAATTAAAATGATAGTAATAATAACAACAGCAGATCCCAGAATTGCACCTACAATTGCACTAAACTAAATTAAGGTGATTCTGCCTTCTCTTGGGATAAGCAAAACCCAAAAGCAGAGACAGGAGAAAGCAATAGCCACAATGTGACTGAGTTACTAAGCCAAGCTGGTCTCTGGCCAATGAACTCTATTCTACAGATTGTTGCAGGATGGAAATGGAGATGAGGGGAAGTCCACCACTTTATGCAATGGACTCTGTATTCAATGGCATGAGCCGTTCTGTTTTATTTATATTTCAGTATTTGTAACAGCCTGGAAGAATGTGGCACATTGAAGATTAGTCTGGGACTTCTAAAGTTTCTTGCATAACACTTTGTTTTGTAACAATATTTGGAAACCAGTGAAGAGCCCTGTCGAAAGAGCTGATTTATATCTTCCGTTCAACACTGAGTTTCTTTCTACAACACTGTCTGGGGGCTTTCATGTAAAAAAGAAAAAAAGGAATGGTTTGTCTGAGTAGACACCAAACAGCTGTTTATAATGAGAAGTCATTGAGTAAGCGCAGCCTCACATCATTCCATTCTGAAAAGGACACATTAAGAAAGTAAAGATAACATAGCAGAGATTAAAGGGCAAGGAGAACCAAAACACTTTATTTATGTGTTTATTTCACACTTTATCATGTATCAAAAAGCTCTGATCTTTCATTTCCCCTGAATGGAACCTAGTCATCTACCCCAAAGTAAAATCCCCCCAAAGTGATATTAATGGATACATAATACAAAACACATATTGTAAACTGACCTATGATAATGTTTTTGCTTGGATATTCATCTATTTAAGCCAGTGTGGAGTAGTGGTTTGAATGCTGGACTAGGATTCCGGGAGACTAAGGTTCAAATCCTCACTCAGCCATGGAAATCTGCTGGGTGATCTTGTGAAAATCACACTCTCTTAAGCTTCAGATGAAAGCAAATGCAAACCCCTTCTGAACAAATCTTATCAAGGGAACCCCACAATAAGGTTGTTTTAGGATTGCCATAGATCAGAAACTATCTGAAGGCTCTCTACAAAAATCCATGTATTTACAGGTTTGCCAATCCAGTAACCTATGACAAATGTGGGGGAAAGGGCTCACTAGCAAAAACAGTATTGTAATTTCATAAGCTACACACAGATTACTCTAAAGAGGCACTTGGGTGGATGAAGTGTAGTCCTGAACTGGCTGAGTTACCCATTGGTATCATTTATTATTTCATAAATAGGGGAAGAGTCTTGCACTTTGGACACAAAATTCATTGCAAGAGACATCTTTTCTAGTTTGTGCCAAGTGACACATTTCAGAAGCTTGCGCCACTTCAAGGCAGGAAATAAATACATGTGACATGATGCACAATCTATTTTGAAAGGAAGGCAAGTCAAGCATAAATGTTAAATAAGAGTCAAGGTGCTCGGGAAAGAAACACACAGAAATAGCTTAGCCTTGCTGAAATTATTGAATTTTCCTCCCTGGGAAGGGGGATTCCATTTGCACTTGTGTGTGTGTGTGTGTGTGTGTGTGTGTGTGAAGAGTTATACTCATTGTGTTAAGAAGAATACAATGACTAGAAATATATCACTCGCAATCTAAGTTTCTAAAGGACATTTCACACATTACGCGGGAGCAAGCCCAGCTTGTAAACAGTTACCTACCTGTGAACAGCCTAAGTATAGATAAACAGGCAATGCAGCTTAACAAAATCCCCCAACATCACCGAATACACACATAACTCACATTAATATCCATGGGGAGCCAGGTTAATAAACATATTTCAAGGTTAGCAAATTCTGTAGGCTGCATAAGAGTGTCTTAAGTGTCAGAGAGTCACAGCTGACTCACCATGCTTATCACATTCTCAGTTCTGCCATAGGCATACATTCAAAGAAGGGAAACCTAGAGCCATCAGATTTTGCTTCATCTGCCCCAGCCAGCATGACCTAAGGTCAGGAATGATGGGATCCAGAGTGTGAGCTACAGGTATCCCCATCCCACCTCTGATTTAAAGAATGTAACATCTGCTCACTATCTCACATCTTATTACCTAATAAGTTTACTTTATTAATGTTTGCAGTCACTCTGTTTCTGACTTATGCAACTTTTAAAATTGGCATCAGCCTCCTTGGGTCCCACACCAGGAGGAAGGCAGTGTGACCAAACCCTTATCCAGGTTGACTCTACAGCTGCAATCCTTGGGCATCTCTCACTCACCCTTAGGATGGCTCCCTGGATCTAGTCCTAAGGTTTCTAGGTGACCTCTATATGGGTCAAGTGGCCTTGTTGAGAAGTAGGTTCAATGTGATAAAGTGTGACCATTCTATCTTAGAAAATATTAAATTAATATTAATTAATCCAGAGAAATGCAGAAAATAAAAAAGTAAAGATCTGTTGTACAGCAAATAAAGTAAACATCTAGCCTTAAGCTGGTCCCCTTTACAGTGCACTGTAATGCTTCCATTTCAACCAAAAGTAACACTTCTCCCCAAAAACTTTCCCTACTTCATCTCCCAAAATCCTATTCAGATCTTACCAATCCCTCTCTTTCTCTTTTTCTGACCAGTTCTATGTCTATTTCATCCTGGCCCTATCTAACACTTTTACAGACAAGCCTCTGGTTTTTATATTTTTTCCCAATTCCATGAGCTGTGATTGGCTTACTCTACCCAGACTTGCTCAGCTTCTTGCATTATAGTTGGGATATAAATTCATTAAACAAACAAACATAGAATAAGCTCTTTACCTCGATACATGTCTGCAGAAACAGGACAACTGAGTCCCAAAGCCTCCTCAGTTGCAAACATCTGACAAAAGTCATGAAGCATTTTCAGACCAAGTCCGCATCTTCTAAACTTTTGTCGGACAAACATGGTGTCCAAAACTGGGAGCAAGTAGCATTGGCTGGTGAGTCCATCACACAGGCTTCCTAGAAGGAGGACACAAAAATTGCCAGTAGTTACACTGAATTCTAAACAGAGCTCATGAATGAGTTGATTGAAATCAATAAGGAACAGGAGATAGAAAGCTGGTTTTGGAAACTGTGAGCTGCTTTAACCTAATTCTCTGGTTTTCAAAGCTATGGTGGTCTCTCAATGGACAAATTGTTATTTAAGTTGACCTATTGTAAAAGGTTGTATGAATAAATAAGATAATAGCTGATATATTAAAATAATTAACTCTCTGAAAACCATTCTCCAAATGGTATAAAAAGTACGTTTTTCCTTTCATAAGACCAAAGGACTGTTTCAGACCACTGAGGACAGTCAGTTAAAAGTTCATCTGTAGTCTCCCTGATCAAGTAAGGTTTGGTGCAGTGAAGCACCTAATTTGTGCAAGCAAATCGAGATACGTGAGAAATGATTTTTATGGTTGCATCCGCACAGCAGAAATAATCCAGTTTGACACCACTTTAACTGCCATGGCTCAATGCTATGGAATTCTGGGAATTGTAGTTTGTTGTGGCACCTGAGCTCTCTGACAGAGAAGGCTAAATGTCTCACAAAACTACAATCTCCAGAATTCCATCACACTGAGCTCATGGGAAAGCAGTGTGAGTTTCTACCTGGAAAGGGCAGATTGGTACCTCGGGAGGGGATTCAGTCCAGACCTGAGGTTCTCTACCCTTGTTGTAAAGAATTAACCTGCCCTTTTCCCGAGTGCACACTGAGAATAAATCAGTGAAGAGTTCCTCCTTGCAACCAGAAGATCTCGAGCAGAAAGTTCTTCCTTGGTAACAGAATCATAGAACCATAGAGTTGGAAGAGACACAAGGGCCATCCAGTCCAACCCCCTGCCATGCACGAACACACAATCAAAGCACCTCCCAACATATGGCCATCCATCCTCTGTTTAAAGATCTCCAAAGAAGGAGACTCCACCACTCTCCGAGACAGCATATTCTTATAGTCTAACAAGTCCTACTGTCAAGGTATTACTCCTAATGTTTAGATGTAATCTCTTTTCCTGTAGATTGCATCCATTGTTCTGGGTCCTATTTTTTGGAGCAGAAGAAAACAAGCTTGCTCCATCTCAAAATGACTTCCTTTCAAGTACTTAAACAGGGCTATCATATCCCATCTTAACCTTCTCTTCTCCAGGCTAAACATACCCAGATCACTAAGCCGCTCCTCATAAGGCATGGTATCCAGACCCTTCAACATTTTGGTTGTCCTCCTCTGGACATGCTCCAGAAATTCTGCCTTTTTCAAGTTGAAAGTGCATGTACAAAGGGGCTCTTTCTTATTAATTCCAGAATGATTGGCCATAAAGGGTGAACTAAAGGGGCACATCAACATCAGGAAGCATGGCCAGTGGACACAATCCTTCTTCCCCCCATGAGTTTATTCCATTGGGGTGGATGGATGAGTCTTCTCTGAAGACCCCCATTTTGCTTTTGGTATGACGCTGGAGTGTTATGGGTGATGGCAAAGACAAGGGAAATACAGGGATGCCATCCGAGAAAGCAGCCTTTATGTAGCCTGCTCCCTTCGAGCCTTTAATCTGTTTGGTTAGGTCACACATACTAAATGACTAACCCTCTGAGCCAACAGAATGGTAAACAGCAATTACAAGGGCAGAGAAAGAAGACAGCCATTAACGCTCTCAAACATCCAAAAGCCCAGGAAAAGCCCAACCCCTTCCTGCCCCACATCTAAAAGACCCAAACCAACAAAATTGCACATTCCAGCTAGGTCCCTGATTAACAAGCAGTCTTGGCAGACATTTGTCCAGAGGGAGACCTTAGTCAGACAGAGCCCTTGTATAACCGGAGAGCATGTTTCGGCTGAATGGTGCCCAAAGTCAACCCATTGTGTGATTTGTGTACACACACAAACACACGCCTACAGAAAACCCAAGAAAGCGAGCAGAGCTATCTAGCTTCAAATAAAATTCAATGAAGGCATTACTTGGCCAGTGGTGTGTGTTCATGTAATTCTGTTATATGTCAAGATCTGTGCAAAAGAGAAGAAGTGTGTATCAGAAGAAATTAACATGACTAAAGGATTAGTCAACCATACCTTCCAGTATTTCACAGATGAAAACCAGGATGCATATGGACAAGTAATATCAACAAGTAGTCAATATTGCAAAAGCTATTAATGAGGAAGAACACAGAAGCTAGAAGAGGCTGCAGCAGTTTGCTTTTCCTTAAGCTTCCTGGGAAGGGTAAGATTCTGTCCTGTCCTTCTCTCACCACATTGAGTTAATATTTATTCATAAAAATAGTTCTATTCTGCCCTATCTCAAAAAAAATCCCTGAAAGAAACATAACATCACTGGGTGCATTTTGGAAGAAGCTTTCAAGTGTTCAAAATGTTTTTGTTTACTTAAGTAAGACTTACCTAACTGGTTTTTTAATTTCACGTACTGTATTCATATTGTTAGTTTTGAGTGAAAGGTTTGCTTAAATGTGTTTGACAGCTCTTTCTTTGGGGTGCAGGAACCCATCCCTTTTCTTTCCATGTTAATTCTGCCTCATTTTCAGTTAAGGAAATAGCACCCAGAAATATACAGTCAGCCCTCCATTTTTGCGGGGGATCCATTCTGGACACTCCCCCGCACGAAAACGGAGACTCGCACTTATTCAAGCCCCATAGGCTTGAATGGGGCACACCCCATTGAGGATAACAGAGGCAATTTTTAACATACACAAGACAAGACACTTTCAAACCCACGTTTCTCTCTTGGTATTGTTTTGCACATTCGTTTTTGTAAATATGATTAGTGATGTGAAAGTGTGCTCAAAACAAACATACCTTTTGCTTTGATGGTGTAGAAGGCAACCGCCTCTCCTTTCGTCCAAAATATTTTGGCACGCTCCTTCTTGGAATGAGGCACAAAGAGTATATCATGAGTCAAACTCCTTTCTAGCATTCCAAAAATGATGCAGTTAAGCACAAAGAGGACAATTCTTTCTGTGAATGTCTGGACCTTAGAAAGCAAACCAAGCCAAGGGAAAGAGGAGAGAAAATAAGGGAAAATGGGTGGAGGGAAGAATTACTTCCAAATAAGACATTTAAATAACATTTAATGCAGAAAAATGACACTGGATAAAAACAATGAAAAAGGTGAAGTTCCATGGTTGTTAAAAACAAATACATTTACACAAAAATGGAGGGTCTGTACATGAAATAGTTCCAGAAAATTGTGTAATTAATCTTTGAGAAAATCAAGAGAGATTATCAAAGTCAAGAGACATTTAAATTGCTACAGAAGAGGTAGAATCATAGAATCATAGAGTTGGAAGAGACAGCAAGGGCCATCCAGTCCAACCCCCTGCCATGCAGGAAATCTAAATCAAAGCATACCCGACCGACAGATGGCCATCCAGCCTCTGTTTAAAGACCTCTAAGGAAGGAGATTCCACCACACTCCAGGGGAGTTTGTTCCACTGTCGAACAGCCCTTACTGTCAGGAAGTTCCTCCTAATGTTCAGGTGGAATCTCTTTTCCTGCAGCTTGCATCCATTGTTCTAGGTCCTGTTCTCTGGAGCAGCAGAAAACAAGCTTGCTCCCTCCTCAATATGACATCCTTTCAAATATTTAAACAGGGCTATCATATCACCTCTTAACCTTCTCTTCTCCAGGCTAAACATCCCCAGCTTTCTAAGTCGTTCCTCATAGGGCTTCATGGTTTCCAGACCCTTCACCATTTTAGTCGCCCTCCTTTGGACACGCTCCAGTTTCTCCACATCCTTTTTAAATTGTGGTGCCCAGAACTGGACACAATATTCCAGGTGAGGCCTGACCAAAGCAGAATACAGTGGCACTATTACCTCCCTTGATCTAGACACTATACTTTTATTAATGCAGCCTAAAATCACATTGGCCTTGTTAGCTGCCACATCGCACTGTTGACTCATGTTCAACTTGTGGTCTACTTGGACTCCCAGATCCCTTTCACACGTAGTTTCATTCAGCCAGGTGTCCCCCATCCTATATCTGTTCATTTCATTTTTCCGCCCTGAATGCAATACCTTACATTTCTCCGTGTTGAAATTCATTTTGTTAGCTTTGGCCCCGGTTTCTAATCTATTAAGGTCATTCTGAAGTTTGATCCAGTCCTCAGGGGTGTTAGCTACTCCTCCTAATTTGGTGTCATCTGCAAATTTGATAACTATACCCCCAATTCTGTCATTCAAGTCATTTCGCACACAGTACTAACTAATCTGCCCTATAGTTATGAGACTTCTGCACAGAAGAGATTTACAGTGTCTTATCAGAGGCGGGAATTTGCAAAATAATGATATAGGCGTATTATTGAAATCTAACTGCATCAAAATCAAAAGAAATCATTGTAAGCATTTCAGATCAGATAAATCCCCTTAAACAAGAAGAGCTCAATGAAGAAAATGCAATACATGTTTAAATGATCCAAGACAGAAGGCATTTGTAAATGTGTGTGTTAAATGAGATACGGTGCCAAAGGCTAATAAGACTGGATCTTCCCAACAGATGGACTATTAAGCAGCACTAACACTGCTAGGCTATTATTGCTAATGGAATAACGTCATTATCTGATTGCCTCTTCTGCTACCCACCAAAGGGGACAAAGGGGACAAAAATGGGGAAAAAGAAACCAGCAGATGAAATGAAATGCAGCTGAAGAACATTACTGGCTCTTATGATATCTGGAAAATAGAGGTGGAGATAGTGGTCAGGAAAGAAAGAAATGTACCTGGCAAAGTATTTAGAAAAGTGCATGCTACCAGAGCATTATACTTAGAGGAAGGTGTCTGTGTGAATGACACACTGTGGCCCTCCAGGGACAGACCAGCTTATGGTCACTTTACACAAGGTGGAGGACACCTATGATCAGATTTCTTTGCCCCCAATTTTTTTTCTTAGCCTTAAAAGCAACTGCAAAAATGCCCAATTTGGTTCAGGTCTATGGCCTTAGAGGTAGAGGGATGTAATTCTGTCCTTTATGCTAGTGGTTCTCAACCTCTATCTTTCCAGATGTTTTGGACTTTAGCTTGAGCATGTAAATGTTGAGGCCTTATTGCTGACAGAGATAAACAGCTTTATAGTAAAAATTTCACCTGTATCAGACCTTCTCGGAAAGGATCAGTAGTCTTCACTACATCTTCAATAGGCCACCAGGAACTGTGCAAATACAGTGCTAAAACTGGGGGGGAAAGGAAACTTCTATTTAAACTGGTTGCAGCAATGATACTAAGAGAACTTATAGATTTTCAGAAACATGCCTATTGTCATCTTCTTGTTACCTGCATGAGTTGCTACATATTTTTACTGCTAGCAAGCCATTCTCCTCCCCACTGCCACACCTGGATTTTCAGGAGGCACTGAAATTAGGGAATCTAAAAGAAGTAGCCAGCTAGCAACACATATGACACAACAGTCATACTGGAGTACTTCTCATTTTGCACACAGATTTATTTATTTATTTATTTATTTTGCTGTTATTTGAAATATTCAAGGTGAATTCAACTTATGATGAAATGATGAATGAGAGACCTCCAAGAAGTCAATTGCATTCCTCAGGTTTTGCAAAAAAGTTGGGACTTCCTTCATTGAACCAATCCACACAAACACACACAGGTCCCACTGATTTAGTTTGTTGTTATCTGCTACCAGCTTTGACTTACAAACGAGAGACCCCTAAGAGCTCTGGTCATGCGCTGCCTGCTGAAGCTTTGCAAACTCAGAGCTGTGGCTTCTTTGACTGAAAAGATTGTCCTCTTTTCCTATAGCCTTCCACTTCACCAAACATTATCGTCTTTTCCAGTGAGTCATGTTGTCTCATTATATGTCTCAAATACACCAACCTCAGGTTAGTTATCATGGCTTTTAGTGAGAATTGATTCAGTAGGTCTACTACAGTTGGGATCAACAATTAAATTTAGGCCATTTTTTTTCCTATTGGCATTTTAACAGAACATACTGTAAATGTTCACATGTATATTTATCCTTATCTTATAAACCGATTTGTTAAAACTATTTTGAATACAAAGGCATTTTAAAACACCAGGGTGAGCTTTAATATGATTATAACAACAGTGTGGCTCTCACGAACAGTAGGATTACATAATTCCCCATCCCAGAGCTATCTCATGTAGTGACTGCAATCCAACATTCCCTTAGCAAAAGATAAATATGCACATGCAGAGATATACTGCAGCAGCACGACTCAGCTCCCATGCAGAACAGCAACATTGTAGAACGCATATCAATGAGTGGATGCCATTGTTCAATGCATTCTATGCAATGACCAATGCTTCACATAACCATAATGCACAGGAGCAATGAGTCCAACCATGTTGGACCAAACAAAAGGCCAGTTTTGTCCAACATTCTGTTCACAGAGTGATTGTGATTCACCCATTTGATGAGGCAGCTAAAAAGGCCAATGCAATCCTAGGTTGCATCAACAAGGATGTAGTGGCCAGATCAAGTGTCCATTCTGTTCTGCTTTGGTCAGAACTCTCTTGGAAAACTGTGTTATTTCTGGGTACCACAGTTCAAGAAGGATATTGACAAGCTGGAAGGTGTCCAGAGGAAGATGACCAAGATTGCTAAAGGTCTGGAAACCAAGCCGAAGAGAAACAGCTTAGGGTACTGGGTATGTTTATCTTGAAGAAGAGTAGACTGAGAAGTGCTAATGACAGCCATCTTTAAATATCTGTCAGGAAGTCATCTAGAAGATGGAGCAAGCTTGTTTTCTACTAAAACATAGAAGCAATGGATCCACTCTCTATGTACATTTTTAAAAGTCAAATAGGGCTAAATCCGCTACCCTCCAAGAAAGTCTATTCTACTCTCAACAGCTCTTAAAGTCAAGACATTCTTCCTAAAGTTCAGGTGAACTCTCTTCTCTTGTAATTTGAATATATTATATGTTAATAAAAACATTCATACCCCACCATATATGGAAAAGAAAAACTGTGGGCAGCCTACAACAATGTCAGTTTAATCAATGTGCAGTTGACACACTCTCAAAAAAGATTAAACAATGGAATAAGTGTCATTATCAGCAGTTTGAATTCAGACAAGAAACTTATTAATAGTCAGGGCAATTCCTTTAAAATCAGTGTTATAGAATTTCTGTGAGGTGCACAGGCTGCAGCTTCCAAATCAACTCCATGTAGAGTCCATTGAGTGCATGACTATATATATGCATGTATATAGTGTACATGAGTGCATGACTATATACACATATATAAGTCTAGAAATTTTAGTCAAAAAATTGACCCCAAAAGACTTGAGTCGACTTTTCCATGAGTCAATGTAAGTATTGTACTTTAACACCTATTTTTAAAAAAGAACCATCCTGGTGAAAGGCAAGAGTGTAATCTTATCTGGAAGCATTGATCCTCCTCTTTCATCGATCCAGCCTTTAGTGTGAGCACAAACAGTTATGGCTGCTGAAATTTTGCAAGTTCTCTGGCACTGTTTTCCTTTGCTTCAGCCTTTAGATCCTTTGTTACATGCCCCTAACTTTTACTCTCAACTTATGCACAGGTCATATCGAAATCCATAATTGTAGTCCCAAAACCTGCCCTCAATTTATTCACAAGCTCAACTTATAGTCAAGTATATACAGTAGCCTAATAAAGATGTTACCAATGCATGAATTATGTGGTAGATAACTCTCTGTACAGCTAGCAGGCCTACATACAAAACAGGAGAAATAAAAAGCTGCATTAAACCAAATCAAGTTGCAGGACATTTCAAGCTTAGTATTATCTGTACAGCAGGTGGGCTACTATTGGCCTGCAACCTGCATATGGTCCTTAAAGACTTTAAGCACAATTGGACCTCTGTATCCACGTAGTCTTTATCCACAGATTCAACCACGCATGGCTTGAAAATATTTTTAAAATTCTAAAAAGGAAAGGTTGACTTTGCTATTTTATATAAGGCACACAATTTTACTATGCCATTGTATTTGATGGGATGTTAGCATCCACTGATTTGGGTATCCATAGTAGGTCCTGGAACTAAATCCCAGTGCATACCATGGGTCCACTGTATAGCGATACCACAGATGCCCAAACCTCAGAATTCGCTCTTGCAAGCTTCTCACTCAACAGATCAGTGGAACAGGACTGCAAAGGGAAGGAAACACATGGAAATGTATTATCCTCCCTATGTAAATTGTGCTCTCTCTGGCCTACCATACAGCTGTTTAGTAGGTGAAATACAATTTAAATTGGGGAGATTTTGCCAAAGCCTTTGTCAATGGCTTTCATCTTTCTCAGCCTTTAGAAGATAAGCAGGAGATCATGGATTCCACTGGCTGAGGCCTTTATTTTCCTATTGCAACCTGGGCCACAATGGCTTCAAAAGCAGCAGTGAACAAGACAAACTTCTCTTCCCTATTACACAGATTCCAAACTTTTACACCTTCTTTTATAATTCAGCAATATACCATTATGACACACAGTGTTCCAGGGAACTGCAAGGGGGACTTTTTGTGACCAATTCTCGTTAAAAAGTTGACTCTTCTTCATTACTACAGGTTGATGTCAGGAAACAGTGTGTGCTTTTGTTCCACTCTACACCTTATGACAAAGCATTACCATACCCACAATCATATTAAAGGAGATTTAAAGGAAATGTCAGCCTTAACATTTCTAGACATGCTGATTATAAAATAAATGGAAGGAGGCTGTAACTTGAGCTCTCGATGTTCCTAAACTAACAAAAGCTCACAAAATGGCAACTCATGGCACAGTCGAGAGAACTGTTAAGGAGTTCAATAATGAAGAAGGCATTAAACTGGGTTATGGATTAAATTTCAAAGGTACGAACAAAATAGAAACATCAAACACGGGGAGCAAAACAGTCTCTTCATTTTCTTACCCTATGCATACGAAACATTCTCATACAAGTGAAAAATATCTTTGTTGGAAAAGTACTGGTTGAGGGATGAGGGAAGTTTCAACTGCTATTAAAATTTAGAAGGGACCTATCTACAAATAACAGTGGGAAGGATTCACATCTTAAGAGAACGGACATGGGTCTTCTGTCAGGCCCATATCATACAGTGTTGTTTTGTGTATACATTATTTTAAAAAGCATTCTTATATGCATTCAACTGTGCATCTTCTTCTCAAACACATTCAGTTCCGCATCTTCTCTCAAATTAAAACATGCACTTTCCCACAAAAGTGATATGGAACCTTATCAAAATATGCCATGAAATATGTTGCAACATTCAAAGAAGCTAATCTGGTGCAGGGATGAGTAACATGCAGCCTGTTGGCAGTATTGTTTCAGTAGCTCCCAGGGGGTCAAAAACACTGGAAAATTTATAGTATCTCAATAAAAGCTTTTGCCCCTAAATGCCCCAAACTATAGGAGTTATGGGGGCATGATCACTATGTTTTGGAGAGAGGCGTTTTAGACCATGAAGATATTTTTGTTTAAAACAAGAAGTGACTTCCCAATTCTGAAATTCCCTGGAGTTGGGGAACATGACAAAATGTCCCTAATTTGGAGGCAAAAGTATTCTATTCTATTCTATAATCTCCATGGTCTCCAAGGGAGTTAATGCAGCCCCCTAGCCTCCAATTCCAACTGTCCAGTTTTAATCAAGTAGATGCCAATATTCCAATTTATACCTTTGTCCAATTTCATATACAAATTTCCAAATATCAGTTCTTTAAATATCCCTAGCTGCTGCTAGGCAATACATATGATACCGAGCTACACAGAACAATGGTCTGACATTAAGTGAGACTAGAAGACCTCTTTAGCATCATTTTTTTCTGCAGTAATGCTCCCACAAGTGAGGAAAGGCAACTGTCTAGCCGCCACGGTCACTAGCATTAACACTCCTCATTACAACTTACTGTTTACTTTGTTTACGTTACTATTATGGGTCAGTGAAAGTATTAATCCAGGGAAAGGACAAGTAAGGTTTATGGAACGTTACTGAACTATCTGTAAGCAATGTGTATGTTAACTGTGTAAGCAAAGTTAAATGTGTATTCCACTCAGACATGTAGAATAGCTTACATATATTTTCTTTGTGGCCTCCCATCCAGCCCCTTTTCAGGGCCAAACGCCCTTAGCTTCAGCATTTATATCCTATTTCTTCCATCATTATATGAGATACAGTGATAGATGAAGGAGAAGAAGAAAAAATGAACACACTAACCTGCATTCTTGTCTTGTGGATCAGTCAAAACCAGAATCTTACATTTACTGTCTTCTCTGTACAGAGGGAGGAAATGCATCAAGGAAGCCTCAAGTTGAACCTATGATCAAACACATTATTTAATATTCAAATGCCTAAAGTGTACTATTGACATGAAGAAGAAAAGAAGGAAAATTATCATCAATAACCTATGATTTTAAAACCACTCCATTTAGAAATAGTCTTACATTGAACTCTCCCACATGTCTTTTTATACTCAAAGAAAAAGAACCTAAGAACCATAATGGCTGAAATGTTTATTGAAAGCAATCTACTCTATATACAGAGAGATATAAACATTAGATCATTGACCTATGTCTGCAAGGATGTCACATATAAAGAATACTTCTAAAATAACGCAATCTAAGAATCGCCTTACATGGAACTGTGATTCAAGGTTGAGAAACAAGTGGACCCTAGAACTGATCAGGGCTCGACTCTCGCTGGAAGCATGCACATTTTTAGATGGTTCGAGCAGTGACACTGCTTTAAATTAAACAACAGCCCCAGAAAACAGTCAGGTTGAAACTGGGGAGGTAGCAGGCAGAATTTAAGCTTCAAGTGGGAAGGTTATTGAGGGTTTGTTTGTTTTTTAGTTTAGCAGCCCTTTTCAAGATGTACCTCATCTTAAGTGTCATTATCCACCCCAACATTAGGTCAAATGGCTAAAATTTTTAAGCTTCACATGGTATTTTTAGTCTTGACAGAATGTGGTCAACAGCCTTTTAAACATTACACGCCTGTTACATCGGGAGGAGAGAATAAAAGCGACCCAAAGGATGTGTCTCTGTAACCACTTTATCGGTCTGGTGTCTTTGTAGATACCTGTTCTCCTTTCCCAAATGTCACCACTGCTTCCAAAGTCCAGCACTGCAGTGGAGTCAAAATAATACAGTACTTTATTTCTGACTGTTAGCCGCAAAAATCCAGAGGCTTTGGGAAACGAGGCCAAGGCGGCATCCTCAGCTCACCCTATTGTGTCTCACTATTATTGTAAGGCTGCAGTGTCACTTAGCGTGCTAAGCTTCTCAGTCTGCCATCTCCCTCTCGCCAACCAAGCACCAGATGGGACACTAACGCTGCATCGCGGCACGACAGGTTGAGCTAAGGACAGAACAACAGCCTTAACCCTCTTGTCCTCCCCCAACACACACACACTCACACATGCCCCAGTTGTTTTATTTAGCCTCGGAAGTAGTTGTGTCCTTGCAACACTAGAGGGCATTACAAGAGTATTTTAAGGCAGGCCTTCCTTTCCTTCCTTGGGCTAAATAAAAAGTTACTTACCATAGACAGGGTTTCCCCTTTCTTATAAAGAAATGACATTCCAGCGTTGGAAGGAACAATTGTTTCAGTCACTTTTTCCCTCTTACTCCAGCTTAAGAAAACAGTGTACCTTATATAAACTCTTTTGTTTTGTTTAGTGCATATCAGAGAATTCAGCAAAGCATCAACCCCTTGAAAGGATGCCAAAAGGAGTAAGGGATGGGGGAAAGATTTGCACATCCAGTCTGCCTCCAGCTGGAAGCAGCCTGCGCTTCAAACTTAAGCCACACACATTTTTATCTAGTCTGCATTCAGAAAGGACTACTTACTTTCTCTCTTCCTGGAACAGAGAAAAGTTCAGGAGCTAAAGACAATTCCTCTAATAGTTTAGTATGGTACACCAGAGATGTTCTTTCTAGAACTTCAGGATTTATTTCTTTCATATCCACTGGATAAAGGAGACCTAAGACAAAGGACAGGAGAGTCAGAATGGTGTAGATATTTGAATGTAGGACATTTATCCTGGAGACTAGGGTTCGAATCCCTGTTCGACCATGGAAACCCACGCATTGCAGGAAGACAAAGCACAGCACCTTTGGAGATTGGAGGTCTAATACACACTGATACCGATTTCATTCTGGCACCACATTAAAAAGTGCTTTTTATTAAAGACTTTGGAGACTAGCGACTTATTTCAAAACAAGCAAACACGTGGTTTTAAACCTTTTAAATCCTTTTGATTTACAGCATACTGTATTGTAGCTCAGCGATTCTTGCAATACAGGTAACGCATTTCATTCTCACTGTAAAATGCTGCCAATACAAAACTTAAACTTTAACAACTTCTTAGCAAAAAGAATCTTCAGAGTGGATGCCGGCCATGAAAGCCTTCAATTTCACAATCCTCAGAGTGGTTTATTTAAAGCAGTGTGATGATGATCAATATACACACACAAAAATAACAGGACAAAATCTTCATATAAACCACTTCACATTGCCCAAAGAAGCCAATATCTTGTTTTCAATAAATCGATCCAAACCTCCTAACCACACAACACAAAAAAAGAAACCCACAAAAAAAAATCATTAATATCTGCTGAACCCAGGATTCTGTTACAAGAATATGTATCAGAATTAGTGCCACAAGTTTAAAATGACTTTCACATAGAGATATTTAAGTATCCAGTATAATTGTTTGCAGCATCTTCAGTTTAGTTGTTCAGTCGTTTTCAGTTTCAATTAGTTTCGTCTCCAAAATAGAGACTGACTCACACCGCTCTTCCTAAAACATTTTCAACTGCAGTTGTGCTGTCTAGAATCATATTCTATTGTCATAAATTGATGTATTTTATTCATAGCAAAGTAACTCTTGTTTTTGCCTAACCTGAGAAAGAGCTAATGTTTGGGGGGGGGGACAGGGTTTCCAACAGTTGTGTGCATGCACAGACAGAAATAAAAAAGCTTTCTAACATTTAGCTTGGAGAAAAGAAGATTAAGAGGTGATACAATAGCCCTGTTTAAATATTTGAAGGGATGTCATATTGAGGAGGGAGCAAGCTTGTTTTCTGCTGCTCCAGAGAATAAGACCCGGAGCAATGGATGCAAGCTCCAGGAAAAGAGATTCCACCTCAACATTAGGAGGAACTTCCTGAGAGTAAGGGCTGTTCAACTGTGGAACAAACTCCTTCCTCGGAGTGTAGTGGAGTCTCCTTCCTTGGAGGTCTTTAAACAGAGGCTGGATGGACACCTGTCAGGGATGCTTTGATTTGGATTTCCTGCATGGCAGAATGGGGTTGGACTGGATGGCCCTTTCGGTCTCTTCCAACTCTATGATTCCATGATTTGTCAGTCTTCCTTTTCTACTTAGATCCTGTTCTCTACAAATGTCTGATTATGGACAGCTTCTACCAGAAACCAGGTAACTGGAGGCTGCCAAATTCCAATATTTTAGCCAATCTAAGTCCTTAGCGTTTAAAACAGTTATCCATCTAAGGCTGTGTGTAAAGAGGATACTGTGCCAAAAAAGCTTTAGTAAACCAGTCCGACTTTATTTTTAAAAGGCCAAACATGTTCGAAGGTTACCATCAAAGGCAGAGGTATAAAATACGAGGGATTTTTTGCAAGCACTGAAATCATGCAACCATGCAGAGGTTATATTTAGAGCCAGAAGGCTCTTGCATTTGAGAGATTCCAGACATTTCTAGCCTTTCCAGCTGAAAAATGCTGACTGCCATCTTAAATAACCTAAGCTGGTAAAACAAGTTCAGGAGAGCACATATACTGGTTCGATGGCAGCAACGACAACATAGGTCTTAACCAAGTAGGTAGAAGCCTCCAGCCTTTTACATGTGGCAAACAGCGTCGTTCATGCAGAAGAGAGACATGTTTCTGCTCCTAATAAAGGAAATAATATACAGTACATAATTTTATGTTGCTTTCAGCTTTAAAATAAAAATCGGAGGACATTCTTAGGACCAAACAAAGATTTAATTTCAACGTGTTTTTAAAGTCTTCGACGGATGAAATGGAGAAGAAGAAAAAGAAAAAACCTAGAGGAACATTAATGGCTCGATTCCAGAGCAGAAAATTGACTTAGGCTTTGCCTAAACAATGCCATACCTTTAAGCCTTCTGACAGACAGTTGGGCTTGGAAAACAATGTTCAATCTGAAAGCAGAGCCTATTAAAAAGCATAATGTTTCCAAACAGCATCTGCTATGTACTAATAAGCATTACTTAAAGGACACAGACCTTTAATTGCTACCAAACATGCACTTAGTAAAAAGAAAGAGGGGGAAAACGGGGGCACAAGGCAATCGTTCCCAAAAACATCACACGGCCCCATAGGGTCCCAACAACACAAAGTGTTTTTAAGCCCAATTTTGCTGCACGTTGTGCTGCCCCAGCAAAAGTCCCGACTCTATGACAATGTTTGCAGACGGACTCCAAATAAGAATTACATCAGAGCTATTTGCCATCTGTTGCCAGCAATGCTGCATGGCTAAGGCATGCAAGTGCAATGTTTTTCATGTGCAACTGAGCAGAGCCTGCACATTGCAGGAAGAGAGAGCATTAAAAACCCTGTTGGGAATGTTCAGAGGTAGCTGCGTTGGCCATTTAACAAATGTGAACAAAAATCCATCAGTGACACTTTTATCCGTCAACCGAAAGGTGCAGTATTTGCAACAAGTGTATTGTGCATTTCGGTTGGCGAACAAAGGTATCACTGATGGATTTCTGTTGGGAATGTGTTTGTGTGTCCCTGACAGAAATCCTAAAAAGAGAGCCAATGGACTCGGACTTTACTATTTGTGGTTCCTACCTCGAGCACAAGTATGTATCTATCTATCATGGGGTTTGTATGTCATGGGGTTTGCAAACCTCTGAGGCTGAGAGAGTGTGACTGGGTGTGTGAGTGTACATGAACCATGGTGGCTCTCTCTGTCTCTGTCTCTGTCTCTCTCTCTCTCTCTCTCTCTCTATATATATATATATATATATATATGTTGTATGTATGAGAGCCACCATGGTTCATGTAAACACACACACACACAGAGGATTGCAAACCCCATGATAAATATATATGTATGTATCACAGGGTTTGCAGTCCTCTTAGGTTGAGAGAGTGTGACTGAGAGGCTGTGTGTGAGAGTGTACATGAACCATGGTGGCTCTCATATATATATATACACAAACACACATATAATATATATATATATATTTCTTGTATGTATGAGAGCTACCATGGTTCAGGTAAACACACACACCCAGCCTCTCAGTCACACTCTCTCAGCCTCATAGGATTGCAAACCCCATGACAGACAGACAGACAGAGATTGATATATATGTCTCTATCAATCAAGGAGTTTGCAATCCTGGGGCTGAGAAAGTGTGACTGGGAGGCTGGGTGGCTCTCGTACACACACACACACACATATATACACACATATATACATACACACACATATAAATATATACATGTATGTAGGTGTATCTATATACACACAAATATATGTATCCACATACACACATATATACACATGTATATATGTGTATATATACAGTATACACACATATATACATATATATATATATATACATGTATATATACGCATATATACATACACAAATATATGTACACATACACATGCATATACATATACAGACACTCACAAATATACATGTATATATGTGTGTGTGTGTACACATATATATATGTTGTCTGTATGAGAGCCACCATGGTTTATGTAAAGACACAGCCCCAGCCCCTCAGTCACACTCTCTCAGCCTCAGAGGGCTGCAAACCCCCCTGAGAGAGCAGCAGTGACTTGAAGGGAGGCACACATAACATCAACCAATGCACATCATGTGCTGAAAGCAATGCCTCATAACATAAAGCATAAACACAAGAAGGGCGAGCGAGTGGCTCCTCCTCCCTTTTCTGGGGCTGAGGAGAAGGGAACAAAGATGGCGGCGGGAGGGACCTGAGGGGAGGGAGGAAGCCTGAGGGAAGGCGTCCATGGCGAGGGCGCTCCCTGCTCCTCCTCGCCCTCCTCCTTACCCGCTCCCTGCTTCTGAGGCGAGAGGAGAGACGCCGCCATGGCTCCTTGGAAGGGCTTTCCTCCTCCTCTTCCTCCGCCTCTGAGCCGCCCATCTTTCCCCCTCCTCCGCCTCTCTTTATCCAGAGCCAAGAGGGAGGCCATCTCTCTTTATTTATCTCATGTACACACATAGAGACACACGTATCCATCTATACACTGCAAACGGAGCCACACATTTGATACACAAACACACATTTATATACCTGTAAACACACCCACTCACAATAGGCATACATCCATATACATACAAAAACAAATTTATATACAAACTTGCACATTTGTCTATATACATACACACACACACACAGGCACACAAATTTATATACCAATATACACATTTATCTATATACATACAAATGTATCTATACATACAAACACACACACACACACGTACCTATCCCTGTACAAATACACACATTTATCTATATACGACGTAACACATTTATCTGTACATGCAAACATACACACATTTATCAATATACTGTATATACAAACACAAGTGTAAATTTACAGCGCTTCATAAATAAAGGTTAATAATAAATAATGTATATACATACAAACACACATCTACATAGACACAAAATGTATATACATAACACGCTTATCTATATATGCAAACATATACATGTATCTATATACATACATACACACATTTATATACTGTACATGCAAACACACAAACGTATCTATATACATACAAACACACATCTACATACACAAAATGTATCTCTACACATAACACGCTTATCTACACATGCAAACATACATGTATCTATATACATACAATACAAACACACACATCTATATACATACAAATACGCATGTATCTACATACAAACACACATTTATCTACATACATACAAACATACACATCTATATACGTACAAACACATTTATCTACATACACACAAACATATCTATATACATACACATTTATCAATATGCATACACACATTTATCTATATACATGCAAACATACCACACACACTCACATTTAGCTATATACATAGAAACACACAAACTTATCTATACATACAAACACGCACATAGACAGGTATACATGTTTTTATACATACACACACACACACACTCTCCTGGCTTCATCTGTTCCAGAATATGGGAAATACAATGACTTGTACAACTTGTAACTTTTGTGCTCCGTTGTGTATCTTTACTCTTTCGGACCTCTTCTAGTTCTTTCATAGCTGCCCTCCCCATCCTTAGTCTTCTTTTGCTTTCTTGACTGCAGTCACCAGTCTGATCAGTGTTGGATCCAAGGAGCAATTTTACTATTTCAAGTTTCCTCATAGTAAAATGTACATTTTGAAATCAAAATACTACTGACACTTGCCACAAGTATATTGTGCATTTCGGTTGGCCGATAAAGGTTAATTTAACATAAATTAAATGTAGTACAAAATGAACTGATAATTGGCTCTGCTACAGAGATAACAAATGCAACAGGGAAGTGCATGACTCTCCAGTCCTTTCCTTGTAACTGCAACCACTTGGAAAGAAGGAAGCGGAAGTAAGAGGAGAATACACCAGAGCAAGCGCATCCTCATGATCAAGGATGGTTCCAGAGGTTAGCAAGGTTAGATACACTATATACTCATGCATAAGTCTAGACATTTTAGTAAATCTGATCCCAAAAACCTGGGTTGACTTATCCATGGGTCGATGTAAGTACTGTACTTTCATTCTTATCAAAAAAAGGAACCATGCCCTGGTGAAAAGTGAGAGTTTATTCTCTTCTTGGAGCACCTAAAAGAAATATCAACCCCTTCTACTATGTCATCCATCCAGCCGTTCAGGGTAAGCATCTTTAGCATCGTTTCCCTTTATTTCAGCCTTTATATGCTTTGTTACACGCTGCTAAGTTTTATCCATGGGTCATATCAAAATCTATAATCTTGGCCCCAAAGCCTGCCCTCGACTTATACATGACGTTGACTTATAATCAAGTATATACAGTACTCACCAAAAAAGAGCCCACTGTCCTTCTCCAATTTATTTAGGAGGGAAAAAATTCACAGGCATCGTATTTATTGGATCAGTAAATGTCACAAAACATAACAAGCTGTTGGGTTCTCCCAGACATTCTCCTCGGTGATGATAGTACAAAATTGGGGATGGGGGAGCAACAACTATGGAGGAGCTCCAGAGTAAAAATCAATGCTTGTGGAGCAACACATTGGTTCTGCAATGTAACCCTTGTGTTGAATTGCCACATAGCGCAAACAAATGCACCCCAAATCCAAACTATGTAGCCTCTAGGTACATCTGTTTAAGCATTACCTAAAAACTGAATGCAGATGTGTATTCACATACACATCCAAGCACATCTGCACAGGTGTCGGCATGCGCAATGGCATCCCATGTGCAACTCCGCTAATGCAACTATCAACTGAATGGAAATTTCCACGTCACACAAAAATGTGCTTCCGTAGAAGAACTTAGGCAAGTATTAGACACTAATAGCTTTTCAGCCAGATCGAGTGGATAGACCGTTGTTTTATTCTGAAATCGCAAATGGCAGACCAGCTTGCAAAATATTGTAGAGACTGCCGATTCCGTCAAAGAGAAAGGTGTGAAAGTATCAGTTTACAGTCTCTCTCCTCTCTGTAGACAAAAGCTTGGCCATAGCTCCTAGTGATCCGTCTGTTGCCATGGATGAAGCACACTGACTTCTAAAATGGCCTATATTCTCTGAACAGGACTAAAAACTGTAATGTTTTAAGCAAAGGGATCTTGTAGCACCTTTGTGACTTAACCATAAACTTTCATAGACTAGGTCTGCTGCATGCATCTGAGGAACACAATTTAGGAGTTTATCACACGGAGGGAAATTCCCGTGCAGAAACGGGTTTTTAAAATCCCCTAAACCCCTGCAAATGCTGGTTGTTTTCAGACGCATGGCAGAAAGAGATATAACACAAAAATAACCCGAATGGAAAGCCAACAAAACCCACTCCTTTCTACTTTCACAATTTCTCAAATGTAATGTGAAGGAAAATAATTTATATAGAACTATACAACTGAGTGTTCTTATCTATACATTTGTAAATGACATTGCAGGCTAGTGTTTACTAGGGTAGTTTAGGACAAGCTAGGTATGTAGGCTCTTTGTAACAATCCAAAATGACTTCTGTGGAGCCAAAGAGTAGATTGTAAATTCTAAATGTAATATGAAGTTATATGTAGGCTTATTTTGTTAATCTGGTACTGCCTTGCAATGGAAATCTACCAAAATAGAACAGATGGGATTATTTCTAATGAGGTTTCAAAGTTAGACTTGAAATCAATAGCTAAGATTATGCTGTTAAGTCATTCTGTGTGCCACTGAGAGATGAGGAAGCATAAGGAGCTGTGTAACCAGCAATACTCCAGGGACTTGTGTAATTAAAATTATCTCACATCATGTGAAACAAGAACTGCCCGTTTGGTGAAGTGTTTTTCCACTGACCAATAGGAAGATGGACATTCTGGAACAGATGGTAAAAGAATATAATATCAACAGCTGTGATCAAGCATGTTTACCAATGAAGAGAGAGAGCTGATTATTGGTGTCGCGGGCTGAAAGATTGCCTTCAGGTTCCAAGCTAAATGGATGTCAGTTCCAACACAGTGGTTGTTACAGGTAAGGCTTTTAACACACACCTGCAAAAAATATGTGAGGGAGAGCTCTCCTCTTTCAGCCAGACATGAAATACACATTCACTGGCCGGCTGTTTGTCATAATCTCCTTGCAGGAGATGGGGATCTTCTCAGCATCTAGCAACTGGGCAGATCAACATTTGCAAATGGAAAATAACCCCAGTAATGCAACTTGCTAAGCAAATCAGATGGCATGTTGGTGGGATTAAAAAGAAGAAGGCGGGGGAATCTTGCTGTCTTTTATCCAAGAAAGTTTGCAGTTCTCTATTCCTGTCACTTCTGAAAATATCTGTTGACATCCTTTCCTGTCCAAACTGTGCAGCCTCTAGGTATGGCTATTTAAGCATTAGCTAAAAAGAGTCACAGACCAAGACTACTTCCCAATTCCACATCAGAGTCCAAAATTAAAAGCAACCCCAGTATCAAATGTCAGCTTCTCCATTTCAGAACGAGAGACGGAAAAACACAACACGGTTTTATCAAAACCACTGTGTGTGCACACACTTCAAATTACAGTGTAGAAAGAGCGTAAGGGCATGCCTAACCACACAAGTCACAGGCACCGCATTTGGACCTTTTCTTGCTGGTGATAACTAATGACGTCTCACAGTTGCCGACGCAACCACTTACAAAGAGACTGAACTTTAAAAGGTTAAAACTCTCCAGGAATGCCGCTGCACGCCGTTGCTCTCTGTTACGCCACTGGTTGCTCTAAAGGCAATTATTACTTATACGCTTGACATGTGAGTTGCTGGATAGTTTTCCGCCGTGGGCCAGCTGAGGACACAAGATTGAAGTGATGTCAAAGAGAACCTGGATCTTGCCGTTTCCAATTAACACACACTTAAAAATTGTTTGAGCGTTAATTGAAAGAGCTGCAAGCCAGGCAGTATCGGTTCAGAGGACTCCAAACAGAGCAATGACCAACCAGGATGGAAAAGCAGAGAGGCCACTAAGCACTCAATAGGGCAAAACAATTACAAAACAACATCCCCCTTCAGTTTAATAAACATTTAAGGAACTTAACAAGACCCTAGTCCACCCAGCAAAACTGAATTAGCAATCAGTGACTGACAAAAGCATTTTACTTCTTCCAATTTTGGAAGAAACTTGGGATATAAATATTGTTATTGCTGTTATTCACAGCACTCAAATGTAAGATACCCGGCTCAAATCAATTTCTTTACCTCTTTTTCTTTCCGCATCTTGACTTTTAAATTTAGTGCACTTACAGGCCTGTGATGGGTAGCAGAGGTTAAAATGTGTGTTAGTATGCAGACATAACGTGATGGGATATGCAGTGTTTATTACCAGGGGTTGTTGATCGCATTCCTAGGCGCTGAAATAGCTGGGAAAAGGGAGTCATGCCTGGCTTGAGACAAGGTCATTTCTCTGGGAAAGCAAACAGAAGCAACATGGAAGGGGTTAGTCTGGGGAAACAAGAACAAAGATGTTTTGCTTTTGTAACGAATGAAAAAATAGCCTGCCAAGGATTTGAAATTGGAGATGGTTTAATTAGCTTTGCTAATGCTGTACCTAGTGTAAACCTATAGTTGCTGAATAAAGGTTTTCTAAGTTTACCACTGAAGCTTGGCGTTCTGAACTTGAGGAGTCACTGGTCCTGACAATGTCTTTTGACTGGCTTTTAGAAATCCAGATTTCCCCCACCTGGCACCCTCCAGATGTTTTTAGATTACAACCTCCCTTTGCCAGTTGTCAGGGATGTTGGGAATTATCATCCAGAATACCCAAAGTGCACCAAGTTAGGCAAGGATGATCATATTGGACTGCAACAAGCTTTTAAACAGTATTAGATTGTGCATCCAATTGTATATTGCAACAGACTTTTAAATTGTTGCATATCTGATAAAACACAGACCAATGTCCTGCACTCTGCTCAGTCTGGTTCACTGGCGCATGTATAAAAGCACATCTAGGATGGAAATTGGAATAAGATAATAAGAATGATGGATCTTATAGTGCAAACGCCTGGCTGAGAATTGGAGATGTGTAAATCTCCACATTGGGGAATACAAAAAAAAAAGCCATCGTTCCATCACTTCAATGCAAAAGTTAGTCCGTTGCCTAAAAACAATGCAGATAAAGGACTTGAGAATTTTAAAAGGCAATCATCATACATTTTCTTTGCTTTTCAGGCTTTGGTGCCTTCCGGCAGTATTTAGTTAACTCCAGCTGGGAAGCTGCAAAGGTAGGAAATTCTTTTCTGCAAGCCAAAATATCAAAGTGTATCATCGATTTTCAAGATCCAATAATCAAAAACACTTTAAATTGTTAACACTACCCAGAACTAAAAGTGATGTAGAATCTGCTTAAAACACGACCATACATCTTACAAAATGGGCTAACAGGCATGAGATAAAAAATATACTCTTAAGAACAAAGTGTTCAGAATAGGAAATATAGTATAGGAATAATAAAATAGTGATGCAGGAGTATTGCATTAGACTTTTAATATTGCAACCACTGCAAGAGATGTAAGAAAATACTCCAAGCTGAGCACTGTAGGCCCTACCAAGCCATAAAAATACTAATCACATAACAATAGCATTGCCAATTGGTTTCTGATTTCTCTTGGTTCCAGCTTTAAATAAGAAATCATTGTATCATCCTGGATAATAAAAATAAAGTGTCTGATTTATTTGCAAGTTAAAGCAACACAAAGCCAAAATGAACTAATAAATTAAAAGGGCTCAGTGCTAGGGCATCCTGGGAATTGTAGTTTACTGTGGCACCAGAGCTCTCTGAAAGAAATGTCTCACAAAGCTACAGTTCTCAGAACTCTCTAGCATTGAGCCAGGGAGTTTTCCTTAGAGACAGATATTTCACCAGCCTTGCTTCCACTAGGAAGTAAATTTGCCTCCCTATTACCATTGCATTGCAGACGGCAACAGTGCTTTGCTGTCCACCATTTTTGGACTTGGCTCTTCTGCATGGAGGGAGCCAAGGAAGGTTATCGTTGGTCATCTGACCATGGCCTCACAGAAGAGCGTTTCATTAAACTGAGAAATCAAGATGTGTGTGAGAAAATAAAATGCTAATTGTAAGCTGGCATGGTTTATACGTTTGGAAAAATGGACACACAACACTGCATTCTTATGCTAGATGATGCAATGGCCTCTCCAAGACCATTCGTGCCACAGGAAAAACACAGCTGGCTGTGTTATCCTAATGTGTTTACTTCTCCTGCAAGAATTGTTTGCTTGTTTGTGTCAAACAGTTTATTGAGCACAGCTAATCAATGTTTCCGCTGACAAGGAAATGGTAACAGTTTACTCAGGAAGCCAACTTTCAAGAACGAGTTTGTCCCATTCACACACCAGTAGTACCAGGGGAAGCTTTCCAACCCTTTCTATGCCACCTTGCTTCCCAGGCAGCAACCTCCCTGTTGAACTGCCAGAACAGCAGACGGGTTAGACAAAGTATGACCAGAGCTTGGATGTTTTATGATTTCATTCAACGACATTAGTCGTGTTAGTGTGGAAAATCAGTATGCAAAGGGATCTTGTTGCACCTTTGTGACTAACTGAAACAAAGAAGCTGGTAGCATGAGCTTTCGTAGGTGGCCCTATGCATCTGAGAAAGTAGGCTGAAGCCTACAAAAACTCATAGTACTAGCTTCTTTCTTTCAATTAGCTTCCAAGGTGCTACAGGATCCATTTACATTAGCATCTAATGCAGAAAAAAGGCAGACCTTTAAGATGCAAAAAGTAAAAAGGTGTCAGGTTCACTCCAGATAAAATACAGTGGATTTTATCCAGATTAGCCACTCAGAGGTGGCAAAATGAATCAGGGATGGAGAGAAGTTGAAGGAAAGTGCACTATGCACTATGCACTATAATAGGTCTCTCTCAGAAGTAATGCAAGCTGGCATTTATGAAGGCCTATACGTCCCATTGTAAGCAATGTTCATACTTGTAGTACAAGAAAGAAAGCACCTTCTAAATAAGTTGCAGGTTAAACAAATATTGTTTAACATTAAAAAAGTTTTCAAACCCAGAAGTGAATTTCTGGGATGATGGTGTTGATGATGTTGATGATGTTTTGCCACTTGGGGCCAGTCGGAGTGGGCCCCTGGAGGGTACCAGGTCAGAAAAGTAAGTGTATGGGCATGATGCAGTTGCTCACTCTCTCCTATACAGATTATTTAGTTGACAGTCAAATCTTTTGTGTTCCCATTGCCTATCTCTTCCTGCAAACTAATCAATGAACTGTAAGGATTAGGGCAGGGTCAGCAACCTGCAGTCCCTTATTCACATTATCCTTGTTGGGCATCTTGGACCTGATCTGGAAAGTCACGGGTTCCTCACCCACAGATTGAAATTCAGGTTAAGAAACCAGAGGTTTTCCTAACCTGAAATATCCCTGTATTCTAATTATTCCCTTCCACAGGAGCTGTTGAAACTTGGCCTTGGTAAAGATGTAAATGTGCATATCATAGAATTGCCAGTGGCCTACCAAAAGGCTAAAGAAAAGATCTGCAAAGCATGGGCAACCCTTAATCCCCAGGTGAGTGACTGTTTAAAGTAGAGGATTTAAGTTAAAATTAAACCAAAATTGACAAAGGTTAAAATGGTATAACACATACTGTATATGTACCAGTTAATACTTTAACTCTTGCCTTTACATACTTTTTGACATATGCATATTTTCTTAGTCCTGTCCGAGCCTGGTCACCTCCCCTAGACATTGCTCAGCCTCCATTTACCATAGTTTCCCACCTCATCCTTCCAGCCTTTAGAATGAGCACAAACAGTAATGCCTCCCAGAATTTTGTAAGTTCTGGACCATCATTTTCCTTTTATATGTCTGTTGCATCCTTTGTTCCATTATCCATGGGTCATATCAAAAAATTTAATTTTGGCCTCAAAGTCTGCCCTAAATTTCTACACAAGGTTAACTTTCATGAGTATATATGATAGTACTTGATCCTTTGCATCATTTGTTACATGCCTGACTACACATTTTGGTTTAAGTCTAGGCATTTTACTACTTGGAATTGGTGATGAGGACCTTATTTTGCCTTTCTATGCCTATTCTTAGGATTCATTTTTTTAAAAGAAGACGATCAAATGGAATTCACTGGCTAACACTGGGAGTAGCAGGAATTTTATATTGGAGGACATTTTGCTCATTCTGAGGCCTGCTTGCATTAATTTCAACTCCACTAAGAACGTGCTAAATGAAAACAAAGTACTGTCTTTCTACCAGGAGGTAGGTAGGTAGACAGATAGATTCCCTGCCCAGCAATGAAACCCATTTGGGTGGCTTTGGGCATGTCTCAGAGGAAGGCAATGGCAAACCTCCTCTGAACAAATCTTGCCAAGAAAACCCCATGATAGCTCTTAGGGTCGCCATAAGTCAGAAATGACTTGAAGGCACACAACAAGAAGAAATCCTTAACGGATCTGAAAACATGAAGTGAAGCACTTGCCTCTCTAAGCAACATACACCCCATATGCTAGAATGGAGGGAACCTAGCCAAATCAAAATAAAGGCGGCCGGGGGCGGGAGGTTAATCGAAGCATTTCATTGAAACAAATTAGTCTAATTAGGAATCAGCTGTACATTTTCTACTTTTTTATATATATATATATATACACACACACATATATATATATACACACACACATATTACCATGCTTATGTATCCATGGCAACAGGATCTGGAGAAAATATGATTTAATGTATGGGAGGGATTTTTTTGTGTGGATCTTTTTTTCTAAAGCACTTTGTACGGTAAGATTAACAAGTGAACCATGTCGCTGTGGGAAATAACACTGTACAAAAAGAACAGGTCTTCAGAATTTTCCTTAAAGAGATTTTGCATATACATCTCCAGAAGGTTCAGTGTAGGATCTAGACACAGAAGCCCCACTTGTGTCCTCCACAGTGGAAATAGGTTTATGCAGACAGAGGGCTTTTTACAGGAAAGCTTGTATTTCCTATTTTGGGTTGTTATTATAGCAGGGATGGGGAGATTTTGGCCCCCAAGCAATTTGGCCTGTGACTATAATCAGTTTCCCTGAGCATGACCAAAGGTAAGGGGCTATGGGAATTGTATTTCATAACTTATGAATGACCAAAGGCCCACTGTTCATTCAGTAGGGGATTCTCATTGTGTATTCTTTTACTCCTATGAGTTAACCTACAGTTTATGATTCACCTTGGGCTCGCTGCCACCTCAAAAGGAACCATAATTCTGGAGCAATGTGGGAAGAACAAAGGCTATAAGGACACGGATGTTTGTGGGTTTTGTCCAGAAGACAATTGTTGCCTCGAGGGTCCAGAAAGGATTGAGTCTATCATTAACATGAAGAGAGTCTGGAAAAACCTTCGGATGGAAGGGCTGGATGTCATTTTTTCCAGGGATGCAGGAAGGTAAATACTTAAATCTATTGAGAAGCCATGTCCATTGTGGGGAATATAATTGAATCAGGAAACTTTCCTTGAAGACATTCACACCAAAACAAAAGGTTCTTAAAAGTTGGAAAGGCTTTGGAAAAGAGTGTTTTCTTTGACCTTTTGATTAACTGAACATATTTGATGCCTCTAAAAGATGTTAACATGTGGTTGAACTGTAATATTCAAAGTCAATATTTTACCAATGTAAATTACAGTTCTATGTAAACCCTGTCTGAGGTTGCCTGGAAATCTAACAGCATTAAACAAATTAACACAGTATACCAACTGTACACATCTTTCAAACATATCAAGAGTAATACAAAAGCAAACAATAGTGTGGTGTGATAGATAAGTACAGGTTGCTTACCTGTAACGGTGTTTCTTCGAGTGGTCATCTGCGAATACATACAAATGGGTTTCACTGCGCCTGCGCAGTGCTGCTCGGAACCTACTGGAATCACTGTGCAGAGCTCACTCTGCACAAATTGCAACTTTTTGGCGGTAACTCCGCCCACCCGTTATAAGGCCCCTGCCTTCCCGCTCTTTCCCCAGTTCCGCAATTTTTCCGCCAAGCAGGCGATGGAAAGAGAGCCAATGTGAGCAGGACACTGAGGGGACGGATGGGTGGGATTTGTATGTATTCGCAGATGACCACTCGAAGAAACACCGTTACAGGTAAGCAACCTGTACTTCTTCTTCGTGGTCTCTGCGAATCATACAAATGGGTTTAGACTGACAAGCTAAGGTATGAGGCGGAGGGAGTGTCCTGAAACCAAAGCTATGGTAAACCAAGGTATATTTATTACAATAAACACCTTGAACCACAAAAGGAGTCAGTCTTTTTGTTCATGCATAGATCAAATAGCAATAACTTTGCTAAACCTGAGAAGGGAACCGAGGTCATGCAAGACCGATCCCATAAGAGTTGTGCAAATCAACATTCAACAGTGTAACAGTGTAAACTGTATAATACAAAAAACATCAGTAGTGCAACTAATGCAACCCTGAGACTAACACAGCCCTCCCGAAAGCTGCGTCTCGGATGGCCCTGGTGTCCAACCTATAGTGCTTAATAAAGGTTAGAGGTTGGGACCAAACAGCTGCCTTGCAGACATCCTCCAGAGGGATCCCAGACAGGAATGCGGAGGATGCTGCCATAGCCCTTGTGGAGTGTGACCGAACCCTGCCAGGGAGAGGTTTGCCCAGAAGTTCATAGCAGAGGTGGATGGTGCTAGCCACCCATTTGGAAAACCTCTGCGTAGACACGGGCAACCCCTTCTTTGGTTCCGAGTAGCATTGAAAAAGTCTCTCGGACCGACTGGAGGCAGCAGTTCTGTCCAGGTAAAACGCGAGCGCCCTCCTGACATCAAGAGAGTGCAAGCGTCGCTCTTCATCCGACGTCGGATCGGATGCCAGAGTGGGCAACACAATGTCCTGGCACATGTGAAAGGTAGACACAACCTTAGGCAGAAAGGTAATGTCTGTACGGAGGACCACCTTGTCCTTGTGGAACCTTAGGAATGGCTGGTCCCTCCGTAAGGCACAGAGTTCGCCCGCACGGCGGGCAGAGGTGATGGCCACAAGGAAAGCGGTTTTCCAAGTCAACAGTCTCAAGTCCGCTGTGGCCATTGGTTCAAAGGGCTTGGATTGGAGAGCGGACAGTACCGACTCCAAATTCCAAGCCGGCGTTGGTACCAACACGGGAGGATATAGGTTGGCACAACCTTTTAGGAACCCTTTCACCAAAGGGTCCTTGAAAAAAGACACCCTCCCCCCGAACTGATATTTGGCACAAATGGCAGATAGATAGCATTTGATGGATGTGAGGGCCAGCCCCCCATCCAAAAGCGCCATCAAAAACTCCAGCACCACTGGAGTGGACACCTGTGCAGGAGACAAGCCCTTTTGGTCTAGGAAGAGGCAAAATCTCCTCCATTTCAGGGCATAAGAGCGCTGGGTGGAAGGTTTTCTGGCAGCCAGGATCACCGTCCTCACCGACTCCGGCAAGGCGGTTAGGGCCGGATCCTCCAGGCCACCAGCGGCAGGCTCTCGATGTCCGGGTGGAGAATCCGTCCGTCCTGGGTCGACAACAGGTCCGGACGCGGGTCGAGACGGAGGAAGCATCTCCCGGAGAGGTGGAGAAGGGATGCGAACCACGGTTGTCTCGGCCACCACGGGGTGATCAGGATCGCGTGGGAGCGGTCCGTTGTCATCTTGGACACCACCCTGATGATGAGAGGGAACGGAGGGAAGGCGTAGAGGAGCTCCCCCGTCCAGAGGAAAGCGAATGCGTCTCCGAGGGATCCGTCGAATCGCTTTCTGGAGCAGAACTGGGGACAGTGGCTGTTCCATCTGGTCGCGAAGAGATCGATCCGGGGGGTTCCCCACCGGTCGAAGAGGTCGCTGACCGTCTCGGGATGTAGCCTCCACTCGTGGCACACCGATGGAGATCTGCTGAGGCGGTCTGCCAGGTCGTTGTCCTCTCCGGGAAGGTGAATTGCCTGGAGGAGTATGCGCCTCTGAATGCACCAGTCCCAGATGCGGAGCGTGAGGTCGAGCAGGGTCCTGGACCTGGTGCCACCTTGTTTGTTGATGTAGTACATCACGGTGGTGTTGTCCGTCCTGAGGAGGACCACTCTCCCTGAGACAGCGTACTCGAACGCCCTCAAGGCCTTCTCCACTGCGAGCATCTCCAAGGCGTTGATGTGGAGGAGCTTGTCTGGTGCGGACCACCTGTCCTTGACGACAAGGTCGAGCAGGTGGGCGCCCCATCCCTCCAGGGATGCATCTGTTGTCAGCGTCAGTTGTGTCTGGGGCTGATGGAAAGGCATCCCGGTGCAGACGTTGGAGGTGTGTAGCCACCATCTGAGGGAAGCGGCTATAGGTCTGGGTACCGTGAGCCACTTTGAAGGCGGGTCCTCTAGCGGAGAGAAGACGGAGAGGAACCAGGATTGGAGCGGACGAAGACGCAGTCTTGCCCAGGGAGTGACGAATGTCGTCGATGCCATGTGGCCCAGGGCGACTTGGACATCTCTGGCTCTTACCCTTCTGTGGGAGATGCAAGGCCTGAGGGATGACGTCAGGGCCCGAAAGCGGTCGGGAGGGAGGAAGGCTAGGCAGTTCTCGGAGTCGAGGATGGCCCCGATGAACTTGACCTGTCTGGTTGGTGTGAAGTGGGACTTTTCCCTGTTGACCACCAGCCCGAGGGAGTCGAAGAGCTGCAAGGCGAATGAGACTGCCTCCTGTAACTCGTCCTGGGATTCGGCTGCGAACAGCCAATCGTCCAGGTAAGGAAAGACCATGAAGCCCTTCTGATGAAGGTATGACACCACTGGAGCCATGCACTTCGTGAAGACTCGTGGGGCCGTGGCCAAGCCGAACGGAAGCACGTTGTAGTGGTACGAGACGGAGCCGACAGCGAAGGCGAGGAATCTCCTGTGGGACTCCCGGATCCCAATGTGGAAATAGGCGTCCTTCAGGTCGACAGTCGCGAACCACAGGCCCTGGTGGAGGAGAGGCAGAATGGAGGCCAAGGTTACCATTCGGAAACGACGATAGTCCAAAAACAAGTTCACTTGTCTCAAGTCTAGGATGGGCCTGATGCCCCCATCCGTTTTAGGTACAGTGAAGTATCTGGAAAAAAAGGCCCGAGGATGTTGGTCGGGCGGCAAAAGGGAGATTGCTCCCTTAGCAAGCAATGTGCGCACTTCGTCGAGAAGGGTGTCCGAGGGGGGAGTGGACATGAAGGCTCCAGTTGGAGGGAGCTCTTGGAACTCGAGGGCATAACCCCTACGGACGATGTTAAGAACCCACGAGTCCGATGTTATAGAGGCCCAGGTGTTAGCATAGGGCCTCAAGATGTCCAGAAAAAGGATGGGTGAGGAAGGGACGAAGCGCGCTGCGTCCCTTCAGGCTCTCTTCTTCCCCTGGTCGGTATCCTGGCGGCGGGACTTGCGGTACCGCGGCGGGAAGTTGCGACGGCCAGAGGAGGAGGAAGACTGCGAAGGGAAGCGCTGTCTCTGAGAGCCTTGGTGTTGGGGCTGTCGGTCCCGGGAGAAGGTCCCTTGTGACTGACCTTGCGGCTGCCACGGGCGCTGTCGCTTCGGGAACGGAGAAGCCGGTGCTGAGGACATGCCGTGCTTCTTGGCCGCCGCCTTCATCCTGAACTTGCGGTTCAGGCGGTCGTCGGTCTCGGCGTGGAAGAGGCCAGTCCCGTCGAGGGGCATGTCCTCGATGGCCGCTCTGACCGTGGGGTTGAGATCGGAGGCCCTCAGCCATGCGTGGCGCCGAAGAGCCATGGCCGCAGACATGGACCTCCCGGAGCAGTCCACCATGTTCCTGGAAGTGGTGATTAGCCAGCTTCCGATGGAGTGGGCCTCGTCTTTGATCTCCACCAGCTGTCTCTGGATGTCATCCGGGACGTCCGGGACCAGGGGGGAGATCCGTTCCATGAGGGTCTGGATGTAGGCCCCCATGCAGGCGGTATAATTCGCGGCCTTGATCCCAAGAGCCGATGCCGAATAAGCCTTTTTGGCCAGTCCGTCTACCTTCTTTGCCTCTCGGTCGACAGGGGAGGTGGCCTGCTTCGGAACGAAGCTGTGCTGGGCTCCCTCAACAATGGCCGAGTTCGGCCTAGGGTGTTCTGCCAACCAGGAGCAACTCGCCGGGGCGACCCTATAGAGCGCCTGGACCTTGCGGGAGGGTGCCGATAGGGTGGCCGGAGAGTCCCAAGACTTCTTGACGATAGTCTGGAGAGAAGGCAGGAGAGGCAGACATGGTGGAGTGGGAACTCGTCCATGTACTCGACGCTCCACCGGGTCCTCAGCGTCGTCTTCCGCAGATGCGAGCTGGATGTCGAGGGCCCTTGACATCCTGACCACGTGTTCTGTAAAGGCCCTGACGTCGTCCGACGGCGAAGCCGGCTCTGGGTTATGCATCCTCTGAGGGGAGGCTGAACCCGAGAGGACATCCTCGTCCGAGGGCGCCTCTGAAGGCGGCAGCGGTTCGTCGTCAGAGTCCAGATCGGAAGAGAGAGGATCATTCAACCTGACCTGGGATCTCGGGCGGGCGAAGTCTACTGAGGACCGGGAGCGCCTGCGGGTTGGGGACGGCGATCTCTCACGTCTACGAGGTGGAGACGGCGACCTGTCACGTCTACGGGATGGAGAAGGTAGTCTCTCGCAGATCGATGCTCTGGGGACCAACTTGGCCGGTTCGGCTCGGTCTGAGGGATGGGGGTTTACCTTGGTAAACTCCCTCATGGCCCTGTCCTCCGGCACGGACATGTAGTAGCGGCGCGACTGCATGTCGAAAAAGAGATCCGGGGTCTCCTGTGTGAGGGGCAAGTCCTCTTCATCATCCGTTGCGGGATGGGAAGGAGAGCGATGCCCCAGGGAGCGAGGGGGTTCAGCATCCCCCGTACCGTGGGTGAAGTCCATGGTCGGCGGAGGTAGGGCCGTGACCGAGGCTCCCTGGTCTACCGACGTTGGCTCCTGGCATGGAGCTGGCAAGGCGGGGGCGCGAGCCCGTCTGGAGGGGGAGCGCTCTTTGCCCTTTGGTCTCTCCTTGGAGGACTTAGCCTTTTTAGAGGCCGAATCACGATCAGCCTTGTCACGGTGCCTCTTCTTCCCGGTCTTAGGAGTCTCCTCCAAAGGGAAGAATGGGTTGTCAGGGAGATCCAAGAGAACAGCGGCCGCCGCTGATGAGGAAGGCCCCGGTCCCTTGGATGCCTTGGAGGATGCAGGCGAGGCGAGATGGTCCTCTGGCTTGGAAGCCTCCTTCGAACGGGGGCCCTCCGCTCCCTCCTTTGGCTTGGAGGCCCGTTCGGTACCCTCAGTCCCCGATGGTTTATGGGGGCGCTTGGAGGGTTTGTCGGTGGCACTGGGCGGTTTAGAGCCACGGGCCACATCGGCGGTGGTGGAAGGGGTCCCGGCCGGGACACACACCACGCTGGGGAAGGCGGCTCTTCCCGATCCCACGCTGGAGACACTTGCTCGAGAGGATGCAGCGGGGGGCCCCAGAGGCGGGACAGAAGAGGACCGCGAACCTCTTTCTTGCAGCTTTCCCAGGGCAATCGCCGAAGTAAGCCGGGACTCACGGTTTTTCCGGGCCTGGGAAGAGAGGGATCTGCAGAGTGCGCAGGCCTTTGGGTCGTGGCTTGGACCAAGGCAGAGCAGGCAGGTAGAGTGCGGATCCTGAACGGGCATTTTGCCCTTGCAAATGTCGCACTTCTTGAAAGCCGCAGGCATCTCAAAGTCTAAGGAGTCCGAAGGTCCGAAGTTACCAGGGGCGGGAGACAAAGAATGGTCAGAAAACAGTCCGAAGTCAAAAACGAAAGTGATTCCTAGCAAGCAAAGCAAGCGAAGGTTCCTCTGAAGCAGCTAGCGCGGCGGAAAAAAGGAACTGGGGAAAGAGCGGGAAGGCAGGGGCCTTATAACGGGTGGGCGGAGTTACCGCCAAAAAGTTGCAATTTGTGCAGAGTGAGCTCTGCACAGTGATTCCAGTAGGTTCCGAGCAGCACTGCGCAGGCGCAGTGAAACCCATTTGTATGATTCGCAGAGACCACGAAGAAGAAACATAGGAACAAATATTTTTGCAGGTTCATAAAGTTGTATCTTTGGCCAGGATGTAAAGAATTGGGACTCAGTAGACCAGCTCCAATGTAACACTAAACCATAGTGCTGGCTTGCACATTCTGTTCTTTCCTTCTGGCATGATGCAAAGAATTCAAAAACTTCTCTTTTAGATAAAACACAGCTTGCTGTGAAATTCAAAAACGCAATTAGTCTCAACTACGTTCACTAGTAACCAGACTACTTCAGACCACACTTTACTAACCGGGCTAGTTTCCATCTCTGTAAGTAAGATTAACCACAGTTTAACGGTTGGACAGAACACTAAACTGTGATTAATCTAAAATGGATGTGAATGTTTTTAGTCTCCTCATGGGAACGCTGAAGAAGCCAGGGAACTGAGAACAAAGAACATGTTAGTCAAGCAGACCTTGAGAAATCTAATAACATTAAAATAATCCACCAAACAGTGATACCTTTCTTGGACCAACCAAAATGTGCAATATACATGTTGCAAGCTTTCGAAGCTCCAGTGGCCTCTTCATCAGGCAAAGGTGTTAAAAACTATACAGGAGAAAAAATAATTGAAGCTGTTAGTCACAGGCCCAGGGAATTTAACATCCATTTGCAACACAAAAATATACTTCCTTGAGGAACATATGGTTTTAAAAACCTTGAGAAAGTTACAGTTTTGAACTGCAACTCACAGAATGTCCTAGCTGGCTTCATCAATGGAACAATCTCCTAAACCTGATTCAGGGGTATCCATGTTGGCCATATAGCAAAGTACAATCATCCCCAAAATCCAAAGGGATGCCTTTATTTAGCCAACCAAAATGCACCAAGTACATGCTGCAAGCTTTCAAAACTTCACTGGCTTCTTTGTCTGGCAAAGATACAGGAGGGGGGGGGGAAATGATGATGTTAGTCACAGGCCATCATTTTGTCAAGATGTTGTTGTTGTGCTGAGATGGTGTGGAAGGATATCTATGCAGGCAGGGCTCTCCTCCTTCAGGCCATGTGGCATTGAGAACAACAAAGCATTCCAGAGTCCAAGAGATAAAATGTAAATGCTATTAGCAATACAAAAAGGTGCTTCCTCTGAGATCTCAGATACTGGTTGTGAAGTCACAAACCCACTTTGTTAGGCAGGGATCACCAAAATCTCTTAGGAAGCTCCCCTTGAAAGAAAAGTAAGTATTCTCAAACTGGATAATTTGTGTACAGGGAAGTGTTTAAATCACTGTCTCCTTATGCTTTGGGGGCAATGTATTCTTGCAAGCCAGTAATGCCAAGAGGGAGTCATTAACCCTTAAATGAACCTCTTTCCCGCCTTGTAGGTACCTCTGTGATTACGTCTACTATACCTCACTTTATTACGGTAACAGAAGAGCAGCGTTCATCCATGTGCCTCCTCTAACCAAGTTGGTAACGGCAGAATTTCTGGGAAATGTACTACAGAAAATTATCTTTGAGGTGTTAGAGCAATGCAGGTCAGAAAATGTGTGAATAAATGAAGTCACTGGGTTTTGGCAGATTTAAATTTTGTCCAGATGCAATGGAAACATCCTAAAATAGCAAATTAAAGCACAGCAATCCAGGGACCGCTGGATTGGGCAAATCGCACTCTCTCAGCCTCAGAGGATGGCAGTGGCAAACCTCTGAAGAAATCATGCTAAGGAGACCCCGTGATAGGTTTGCTTCTGGGTCGCTGTAAGTCAAACATGACTTGGAAGCACATAACAAAGCAAGCACCAGAGGTCCAGGTGCCAATTTGCAGCCCAAAGGAACCACTATGAATCCCTTCCAGCCCTCCTACTAGAAATAGACTTGTGCACAGCTGACTTGTGCACCTGGTGGCCCAAAAAACATGCTGTAGCTTGCCTCCATTTTTTAAACCGCTCACCATTTTGACAAAGTGGTGCCAAACTGGATTGTTTTTGCAGTGCAGATGCAACCATGATGTAATGACAGATACAGACTTTCTAACACTGTGACCCCAGTTGTACCTTGGAAGTGTCTTTCACATACTGTAGTAAACGAAAGGAAACACACTAAGCACAAATGCATACAGAATCCTTTTTATTTAACTTAATCATGTAGTACTGTAACTACTAGAAAAAAGCAGAGTAAGAGAAACTAAAGCAGCCTTAGCTTCAGCCATTCAAAATAGACAAAGGTTCTTTTTTTGTTTTCATAATGTAAAGAATCCAGAATATATCGCAACAGGAATAAATTCTTACAACAGAATATACAAAAACATTTTGAATTTTTTTTTCATCATCTACTGATTCATTTTAATATAAACACAGGAATTTCTTTAGGAATAATTTATACACAGCAAGTCTTTATGTAATAAATTGGCCGTGTTATTACTGTTTTATTTTTTTCATTTATTTTTTAAAAAAACAACAACAAACTTTGTATTTTAAACAAGGTAACTTGGAAAATGTTATGTCTGTAAATGCATTTCAGTTCCATAGCACTTTCTATGGGTTTTGTTTTTTTAGGGTGGGGGGTGTTTGGTTTTCGTTTGTGGTTTTTTAAATCGCTATTCTGTCCCAGAGGTAGTCCTTTCTTCTCAAACCTCACTGGTTTAGAAAACAGAAAAATCATTCTCTAAAAGGTAATAAAGCCACACAGAAGCTATTGGGTAAAGAGGGGCTTTTTAATTTGCGAGGGGGGGAAAAACAGAATTTTTCAGTATCGTTTAAATAAGTATAAATAAATAGGGACCCTGGATGGTAACCGAAAACAACGCTTTAATGCTGCTAAATAACAGAGAAATGTATAAGGTTGCAATGTACATCACCTTCTCTTTTAACACAAGGAGAAGGAATCTGTAAACATGGCTGTCTTTCATTCTGCGATTTGTTCTGAAAACGGCCTTTCGCCATCTTGCCTACTATGCAGTCAAATCCTTCAGTCTACCTAGACGACAACATTAAAGCAGGTACTTAAATAACGCAAACCTAATTCTAATCCCAAGTACGTTTCCTTAGAAATAAGATCCAGCAATTTCAGTGCCCTTTTTATCTCCAAGAAAACGCACCTAGCACTGTGACTAAATACTGCTTAGCAGCAATACTCGATTCTGTTTCCTTAACCAGCGAGGTTCGTGCCAACCTACACTTACACAGTAAAAGTAAAATGACTGGTTGAAGATGATTCCCACCCATCTAAGGGTCTCTGGAAGACCAGGTTACTGAAGATACAGAACAGATTTGGGGTTTCCAGGGGGCAACAAATGAGCCATGATTTAAGAGCTGGTACAGGATCCATTTTTGCCGTATTGTAAACCTAACTAGTAAAAGTTGTCTCCTAACAAGGAAAAAAAACCCAACTCACACACATACGCACACATATACACCAGAGAAAGAAAGATGCCCTTAAATTATCTTTAGGCGCTTAGAAACGGCAAGCACTCTTGTAAAAAAAGTATTCTGTGTACTTAGAAAATGCAATGAAATATGTAATTAGTTTTTTGTAAACCAGATCTTTTGTCAACTGACTACCCGTAATCTACTGGACTTAAAGAGCCCTACTGAAAATGTGAATGGATTGCTAGACAACAGAATGGATACAGAACGGAAAGAAGACAGACACACATGGACACATGCATTCGACATGCACAACGTCTAACGAAAGCTTTCTGGAACTTGCACAACACTTAATTATGGTCAGTTGGCCCAATCCAGAAAACCCTTCAAAATGATCCAATACATAGATTTTTCTCCACCCTGTGAAGGGTTTCCCCCATTTACTCCAATGAAGTTACATTCCACTGAAGTAAACAGAGAAGACCCTTATGTGTAGCAGCTCTGGATCAGAGTGAGCAATTTGCTCAATGGATAGAACTGATGTATATGACTCCACACCAAGGATTGCTGGGAGACTGGATTTCCATCCTGCAAACAATGAGTTGCAAATCCTGGGCATGGAGGTTGTTAATACTTGTAAACAACTCTGAATTTTGGTAAACCTGTTGCCTTAGCAGATCAGAACTACTGCCTCTCCCCCTCCCCCAGTTTTTTTGGAAGAGTCTCTAATGCGTCTTCCTTCATTTTGGATGGATCATATCATGGTTTCTAAATCTCATCAAGAGAAAGTCTATGCGCCTCAACTCAGAATCAACTAGCCTTCCAAACTGAGAGGCCATCTAACCTCTTAGTGAATATACCCTATGCGTTCTGTATCTTCAGCACTTCCAGCAAGGTTCAACCTAAATGACCATACTCTCTTGTTATTTTAGTTTGTGTCAACTCTTCATTTGAGAACGGAGCTGTGGTATCTGGCATTCATCACCGGTATGCGCAAACATGGCAGAAGCAGCAATTGCTCCACTTCTTATTAACCAGTGATGAAGTACATCATTGACAAAACAAAACTCAAGAGTAACAAGAAAGTTACCAACTACTGGAATGGAAAGGTTTTGTACACAGAGTACATCATACCATTATACATAGAGTACATTATACCAACAACAGGAGTGTGATTCGTATAGCCATGGATTGTACTAAACAACCTGTAGAAGTTCCCAGAGATCTAAACAGCAGTTCCGTCTTGTGACCAGTCCTGGGATAACTTGGGGGTTTTGTTTTTAGTAAAATCAACAAGAGCATCAGTGCCAACATACTTTGAGAGTCGTAACTTTACTTAGAACCATCCTCAAGGAGCAGAGGGGGGGGGGGGAAGGCTTAGATGGAAACCAGCATTGTCCCATACTTCGCGTTTGTGTCTAGCCATTGTCCAAACAATCCTGGTTACTCAATCAGCCTCCAACACTTAGGAACAGATACAAATTCCCTGCCTCTGAAACCAAACCACCTTCTGTACCACCACTGAAAGATCACAGTGAAGAGATATCTTTGCCTGAACCACGCTATGGAGAAGGGAAGGCATCTGAGAAGCTGCAAAAGCAATGGGACATCAAGTGATAGAGCAAACTGATATGTTAGAATTTAAAACCTGTTCAGGCAGCATACATGCAGGGATTGGGAAATGGCTTAACAAAAAAAGATGCAAGTCCTCATGAAAAACTGAGTCTAACAAAAGGGGGCCCCCACATAGCCCACCCACCGCAAAAACAAAAATGGGCTAAACAAATTTTAAAACCACCTAATTTATTTATTTTTCTTCCTGTCTTACCCTCCTTTCAGAGGATTAGAAGGTAACTTCCCTAGCAGCATTTTTAAAGGGGGAAGAGAGGGTGATGTGTAATTGCCAGGCATTAGTCCAACATCTGTCCCAGTAAAAGGAGTGTATAGGATTATTAAACAGAAGCGGCATAAGGGCTTCTGCAAAAGGCTGTCTTGCCTCACCAACATTTTAGAAATCTCTGCCAACGTGTCATTAGGGATAATCCATTAGGTATTATACTCACGGACTTCCAAAAAGCTTTTTAACCAAGCCCTCCAAAGGCCCCCTCTTTTCCAAAGTCCTTCGGACTCCTACGAAATGAGAAGCCATGTCTACTTACAGAAAAAAGTAGAGGAATATATATATATATTTTAAAAGGGCAGTCGTTTTAATACAGTGAAATAAATAGCCAAGTCCATCCCTTCGCTGAGTTAGGTCCGATGGTCCTTATTCATCAGTAATCTGGAGTTAAGGGTCCGTGAGGTAGCCAGGTTTGTGGATGATGCCAAGTTATTCACCCAAGCTGACCAGAAAGGGTGCCAAAGGACACTTCTCCTCTAAACTGTGTTAGCAAGTAACAATCCCACCACACATACATGAATAGGATCTGAATAGTTGGAGATGATCAGGAGGGCAAGGGTAGTATTTGTAGTCACGCACAGTGGCTATGAGGAAAGTTGCTGAAGATAAAACTTCCAATTATTGTCTTGTCATGTTTCAGAAGTCTATGGTACAGACAGAAACCTTGTGGAATGCAAAAGACACGGAACGAGGGCCTGGAACAACTTTGCTATGAGGAAAAGCTAAAATTGCAAGATGGGGGTGGCTGTGGCGAGAAAAACATATAGATTTCCACTGTATACTGAACACAGGTAGAAAACATGTTCCCTCTCTTAATGCTAGAGCCCCAGGTCACTCAGTGAAATAGACTGAGAGTAGATCAGGACACAGAAAATATGGAATGCACTCACACTGGCTTATATAGTTAAGAAAAATGGGTTTTGGTGGTGGTGACAAAGACTTGGAAGAAGAGGAGTTTATCAATGTCTGTGGCCAAGATACTGAAATGGAACCTCTAGGCTTAGTTACAATGTACTACTTGATATATCATTTGTTGAGGACAAAAAGAGAGCGGCTGCTACCTTCAGAGGTCTGGAAGTATCTGATCAGCCATCACAAAAATACAGGAAGGAAGGCCAGATGGACCTTTGGTCTGATCCAGGACTATTCTTAGATCCTTACAAGAAACTGTTTGCCCATTACTAAAGCCAACAGATTTCTGTGCTGTTGGCTCAGTATACCCAACATATTTGAGCTGACTTATCAACAACCCGAACGGGAAATAAATTCTCTGCGCCCCTTGCACCCAATTTTTTGGCATGCATAAACACATACATTATATACTATCAGTAGAAGACTGTATGGGGAAAGCAGGGTAGCACACACACACACACACTCCCAAAACAAAAAAGAGATTTGGAAACCAAAATAGATTTCCCCCCAAAAATAAGATATCATGAATACGAAATAAAATGGCAGAATCAAGGTGGTTTGTTTCAGATGGGCTAACTTATCCAAATGACCCCAACGTGACCGCCTTCCACTTGAATGCTTCTGAAATGTGTGTTCAGATGGGCACTACAATGTTAGTGTTCTCTCCTAATATGTTTAAACCATCTACAAACAATTAAAAAAATAATAATAACTTGGACAGTTTTAAAGAAAACCCTCTTAAACCAGCTGAAAAGATCTGAGGATCCCCATAGTTATGGGGATTAATATGTGCAAGAGAGGAGAGGCCACCACCGCAATGACAGAAAGACCACTAAGCAGAAAAGTCAGAATCAAGGATGCTATGCAAAGGGGCACCCGACGGATCAGGCATCCCCTCTCCATGCAACTCAAAACGTAAGAACTAGACAATCCCGATTTCCCCTTCAAGGCAACATCTGATGTGCGTAACCACAGCAATCTGTTTTGAAATCTCAAACTAGCCAAGTAACAATTATTCAGATGCCATAAGCAATACCTGCTGGAACAGCTGCCAGAATCAGGCAATTTATCAATTCATTGTGTATATCGGCAACTGCCAGAATCGGGCAGTTTATCAGTTTAATGTGAAAAGTCAGTGACAGTTTTGACAACTGTCTGATCAGGGAGTCACACTTACAAATCCCGCTTCAGAGGTACCGAGAAACCATTCCCAGGCTGTCGGCACAGAATCAACCAGGTTGCCTGTGATCACACCTAAACTGAAGCTGCTCCACCAAGCCAACAATGTAAATTTGAGTGGGCTTGTGGTTTGAGAAGATCAAATTTCGCTGTGCAGTCTGGCGAAAGAATCAAATGTAGCATCCTTGCTTTATTAGCAGCGGGTACCACTTTGCTCTAATCCCTTTTGTAGCCAGTTTGGGTATCCGAAGAATAGGCATCTGCTTTGGCTAGTTCTCATTTAGCAGAGTGAGCACCCCAAATTTAGTCTATGATGAGTGTGTTCATACTCATCCATCTATTTTCAAAGCCTAGAGAGCAGTGAGTTCACACCCCAGATGACCTGAGTGTCTGCCTTGCTTTCATTACACCATTTTTCTTGAGGTCCTGGGTGTATCTCCACTGGGTTCTTCTTGTGCCCATCGGTTACAACGGGACTCAGAGCAGCTATTGATTTTGGTTCAAACGACCACTGACGATTGCTTTCAACCCTCAACACACCACCAAGAAAGGAGAAGTATACCTGTGTGTGTGTTGTAAAGCAGCAACTATATTAAGTGACCTTTTTGATTCGGCGGTGACCTCCCCTCTCCAAAACCGGGAGGATGATGTGGTTTGAACAATGAAAATGAGGTTACCGGTATTCAACAGTATATTGTCGGCTGCTGAGAAATGTGAGATGTATATTTTTTTAATATATATACACACAAAAAAATAAAAGAGTGAGGTAGATAAATGTTTGAAAAATAAAATAAAATTAAAAAAGAAAAACTGTCCCCCTTTCAGAACTCCAAAACCCTTATTTCAGTTACTTAACAATTTATTATGGGGTATCTCTACAGTGATTTAAACTGGTAGCACAAAAATAAATAGAAAAAAAAATCCTACATAGAATACTTTTTTTTCTTTCCTTTTTTCTTTTTTAAAAAGGGAAAAAAACAACTAACTATGAGAGGTGAAAAGAAGACGGTGGGACTGAAGCTACATAAGCAAGAGGGAAAAAAAGCACTACAAACATATTTCTTTTATCTCCAGTCACATCTAGCAGTTATATTTCAATTCTTTGTTCTTATATTCAAACAACCCCCCTCCCCTCCCACATTAAAAAATAAAAGAGAGAGAGAGAGAGAATAAATTCATTATATCCATCCCAGAACAACCCTTCCTCTTGTTGCCAGACTTTGGTTGGATCAGTGCTAATACAGTATTTCCATGCAGTAACTACAGGTGAATTAACAAGCGTTAAGGCACCTTCGCTTTGGAAACTGAGGGCTCCGTCTTTCTCAACAAAATGCATGCAACTTGGATAATATGTCCCTATTTTGGGGGGATTTTGGGGGTGGGGGGAATCTAATTCAAACCGCTTCACAAACTTTCAGAAACGCTACAACCGAACAGCTGACTTGTGCACTTAGCGGCCCAAAAGACTTTCTGTAGCTTGCCTCCGTTTTTCCAATTTGGTGACTGGAACAACCGGAGCCTGATAAAAACCAAGGAAGGGCTCTTGTGGAGTGACCCACTGGCGGAGAATTAAACATACACTTTTCGTAGGATGGAAGGGTTACAATGTTCAAATGATCATCATCGGTATCATCAATATTATCATTATCATTATTATTTTGGGAGGAACACGACTCCCCCTCCAAAAGCCTGGTATTTCCAGCTCAACGGCTGTTGCACCCAACAGTTAAAAATACAGATGTGTGTGGTTGTCTGCAAGATACAACCCAAAAGAAGGCAAAAGGAAAAACAATAGGGTGAGGCTATTGTACACCAATATGAACATGAACACTGAGTAAGAATGTACTAAATAGTTAACTTTTCCCCCCTGACCTGAGTTTCCATCATACCTTGCACTGTAACAGACGCGGGTGCCATATGGACAATAAGAGAGGAAGAAGAGGGTACAAGTTGGCGAAGAAGATGGTACGCATCAGGCGCACTATCAGCAAAGGTACCCTCCTTTTCCAGCTCTGTAAAGAACGCTTTAACTCAAACAACCTAAACATCATTGTTGTTTTTGTAAAAAGGAAGAAAAAGCAGGGAAGGGTTGTGGGAGAGAACCAAGAGCAACAGAAAAGCAGAAACGTGTTTATCAAAGGCATTGAACAGTTGATGGCAAATCATTGTTTCAGGTATCACATCTCGGGAAAGTGGTGGTCAGCAAAGGAAAAGAACTTACACATTATAGTACAAAGCATAAGAAACTGCTTGGGGACGGGGAGGTTTGGGAAGGCATGGAGAAAAAAGGGGTAGACCTGAAGTATTTCTTATAGATTAAATCCACAAAGATAAAGAACAAAAAAATAGCAGCTTTTTTTCTTTTATCTGTACAGACATATAGATGAGTTATCTGAACTGTAAAAAAGTTATAAAAGTGACACAAAAAGACAATGTGTATGCAAATGATCCATGGTCTAACATAGAACTGCAAGACCCTTTGAAGTCTTATAATAACATAGAGGAAAAAAAGGTCAACAAAGTGTTGGATGCTTGAATCCATGTAATTGGCTATTTTCTTCTTCAACTTTTGTGTGTCTAAAAGTTTTTGTTTGTCTGTTTTATTTTTCCTGCAAGCCTGCCACGGACGGCAGGAACGCCTCGGCATGGAAATCCCTTCTGGCTTTTTGTCTTTCTTTCTTTCTTTCCTTTTGGAGTGCTGTTGAATTTCTGCACAAGATACACATTTTCCCCTCTCTGGTTTGGCTCACCGGTGCCAGTTTTGTCCAGAACGCCAAGGCGGGCCATTTTATTCCGCCTCGACCCTCTTTATGTTCTCAACTGTGTTTTAATAAAAAATAAACAATCGAGGTTTTTGTCCAGTCAAAAAAAAAAATAGACAATTTGATGTTTTTGTTTCTCTTAAATGCCAGTGTATGATTGGAGTGTATTAGTCTGTATTTCATTTCAACGGAGCGTATGATTATTTTGCTCCTTCCAGGTCTATTTAAAAAAAAACATCCTAAAGGAAAGTTCCTCTTTTCTTTTTTGGCAAAATTTGGCAGCGTTGAAAACAGTTACAACCGTGGACAAATAATGGCCCTTCCATTTTTTATGTGACCCTAAAAAAAGGTTAAGGAATAATATTTTAAAAATCCAGGCTGTCTTTTTTTCCTTTCTTTGAATCGCGTTTCGTTTTTTGTAACAAACCTACAGTTTCAGGCAGGTGCTTGCAAAGGGGGAATAGAGAGAGAGAGAGAGAGAGAGAGCTGCTTGGCCTGCAATTTTGATGTGATGTTGTTTTGTTTAAAAGAAGAAAAAAGTGCCGTACAGTTGAACTTCACACAGATATGTTTCCCATTATGAAGCAGAGAGAAAGAAGAGGAAAAAGGGGGGAGACACACGTCAGATTTCTCAAGTTTTCTGTCACTATTAAGTATTAACGTTAAAAGTTTTAGAAGGCTGGTTGTGCACCCCGCATAACAGGAGTCCTTTTGCTCGAAAGAAACAATCTTCTGCTTGCATATTGAAAAAAGACAGGGAGGAGAAGGGGAAAAAGTTATTCCGACTTCTAACTGAAGAGAGGATTCTCCCGTGTGCAGCTATGACAGCTCTGAAGATCCACTGAGGTACAGTAGGCTTTTGAATAAACTGTTATTGTTTTTAATCCTTGCTTGCTCGCTCTCTTAGACCCCCAACCCCACCCCGATGCATGTATGTGTTTGCACAAAAGAAACCTGGTTCTAAAGGTCAGCAGGCCGAAGACTGGGGCAAAGGCAAGGCACGCTCGTTCTTGCGTCCCCCGTTCATATGCGCGTACGGCTGTCTCTCCTCAAAGCTGGCCCGCAGGACCACCACGCCAGGGCCGTTCTCAGCTTTATGTCCTGAGTGTTTGTCAGAAGGCTGGAGGGTCGAGGAAGGGTCTAAAGGAATGCTCTCCATGTTCTCCGCCTCCAGATCAAGCTCCTCCGTGTCCGGCGGTTTGTTCTCGTCGCTGTAGAAGAAGGAGACCTCTTTGAAGGCCGGGTCAATCTCGTCTTTAATGCTGCCAATGATTTCCAAGAAAGAGGGTCTCATCTTGGGATTGTACTGCCAGCACATCCGCATCAGTTCAAAACTGGGAAGGAAGGAAGACAAGACATGGGTTAATGGGGTTTATAATAACTCTGGTGCTCCAGAAATACAGGTGGCCCTCCATACCCACAGGTTCTTTATCCATGAATTCAACCAGCTATAGCTCTAAAATAGTCCCCAAAGATGTAAATTCCCAAAAGCAAGCCTTGATTTTGCTATTTTATATAAGGAGGACCATTTCATCATGTCATTATATTTAATGGGACTTGAGCATCCATGGATTTTGGTATCCCAAGTGAATGGATTTGGGTACTCCAATAGATGCCAAGAGCCCACTGTATGCAACTTTGTTCACACCTGAGGAAATCTTGGGCCCTCCAAATCATTTGACCAGCAATAAGGCCAAGGCTTATGGGAGGGGGCAAAAGTGCCATAATCTATGTCCCAGTTTCTGACATGTCTGTCATGGATCTCACTGCCAGCAAGAAAAAATCCTGTTACTGAAATATTCCCTTAAACTCAGATGATCATCAGGCCAAATCCTTGAAGCAAAGCAACCACAAAATCTCCAGCCACAGCAGATCATGCCGATAAAATCCAGATAGCACAACTGTCTATACTTCTTCTCAGTATAGAAACTGAGAAGAAGAAGAAACTAGGCTGCTTTCTTTCTATCCTTGAAATTAAGAACTAGGCTGGGTGAACAACACAACCTGCAATGAACTCAAAACTAGCTTAATGTACAAGCCAGAGTTGGAAAGAGGAACTGCAATGATATGGGATGCTCCAAACAGATCAATCTTATTTTTATCTGTTTATTCAATATAAGCCAATCAAGTATCTTAACATAGATATGGCGTATCTTGTTGCTATGTGCCTTCAAGTCATTTTCAGCTTAATGGTGACCCTAAGGCATGGGGTTTTCTTGGCAAGTTTCTTCAGAGAGGATTTGCCATTGCCATCTTCTGAGGCTGAGAACTAAAATGATGTTTCTAGGTTTTGGGTTTTGTTTGTTTTTAAGAAAAATACTTGAGTTGTAAAAAGCATGAAAACAGCCGCTTGGACATTTAGACCCAGAAATGCAGGCAGCAACTCTGTGCCTGTTAGGAGAACAGCACTGTAATTTCGTCATACGTTAACTCTAGCATCAAAAGTGCATCTCAACAGGGCTTTTCCCACAAGCTTTTAAATAAGCCCAGTTTTCAGCACTTAAAACAGTCGGCCACGAATAAGAGGCACGACTACCCTGCCTCCCTCCTCCCAGCTTTGGAGAAAGACTGTGACATAAATATCCAAGATCCATTTCTGTTACTTCATCGCTGTTCCTTTCCAGCTGACAGCTCCGTCTCGGAATAAAAGCACCAGCTGGGGCCAAGAACACGGGATATCGGCTGGCCCTTTGCCCTGTGGCCTGGGGGACATTGCTGAGGAGATACCAGGACCAGCAGAATGGCACACGTGACATCCATTGCCAGTAAGTGCCCGTGACGCTTCCTTCGAGCCATTCTGCCACTTCCCATAAAAGGAGGTTTTCTTTATCCGGGGAGTCCAGAGGCCCTGTTTACACTGTCAAGGAGACAGAAGGCACTTCCCAAAATGGAGGAAGAATCTGTGAACTGGTGTAGGGGAGTGCCGTGCCCTTAGTGGCCATCCTAAGGGAGCAAAGCAAGCAAGCCAGTAAAGGGAGCACCCTGACTTTCATAGGCGAGAGGGGGAAATTAATGTCTTGGTTGCTGTTGAAGCCAAAAATCTTTTGGACATGGCAGGGACCCCACATTCTATTAGTAAAGGACATGTGCTTTTCCATTCCTGTTTAATGCAAACAGACATCTACGTTCACAGCACTAAGGTGGTTGTGACATTTGCTGTAGCAAGATTGGAATTATTAAGAGAGTATGTTGAAAAAATACAGTTTTCAAAAATTAATTGCTGCTATTAACTCTGTGAGTTCAGGTTTCTATTTCATGATTAATTCAAATGAGATTTTGCACACTGCTTTGGAAGTTATAACCTTAAATGCAGTTTATCAATAACAGAATGAACAGATATGGGGCAGAGTAACAGCCAGTGTAATAGACGGAGGAGTGCTGGATTAAGACTCCAGGAGACCAGGGCTCAAATCATCGCTCAGCTGTGGAAACCCATTGGGTACCTTGGTGTTACACTTTCTCGGCCTCGGAGGAAGGCAACAGCAAACCTCCTTGTAATAAATCTTGCCACGAAAACAATGTCATAAGTCCAGCTTAGGGTCGCCATAGACACACAGAGACATAACCACTGAAATGCTCTACACTCTCCTATTACTCCAAAGGTGTCTTCGCTGGCAACCATGCCAATGTCTATCCATGAGGAATCAAACCTCAGCAGCTGTATTTTGGGGAGCTGAGATCGGTGATGGAAATGAAAACAAACTGTTGTAATCAGTTGCTTTCAAAAGGCGAGTTACTGTGTTACAAAACAGAAATTTAATATAAAACTTGGCCAGGAGGAGAATGCTAGCCTATGAAATAGATAATGACTTGAAGAAATGCTGTCCATTTATGCACACTATGCATTGCATTAAAAAAGCTGCACACGTAAGAGACAAACAAGTACAAACATCCTCGGAAACGGCAAAGAAAAGTCCCTCAGACTTGCAATTGGGAGTGGAAAGGCTTTCCCCACTTAATTTTTCTTTTCAACCTTCTGTTTTCAGCTGAGAAAATTAAAATGGGGAAAGTATGTTTGCCTAAGGGATCTCACCCCCTCCCCGCCCCAATGCCTGCCCTGTTGAGTTATTCCCACAATGTCCAGCGTAATTTCAAAGCCATCTCATCTTGCTGGAGATTCCCATCCTAAAAGGGAAAGAATGCAAGGTGGGGAATCCAGTCCCATGGCAACCTCCAACAGTCTCTTCTCTTCCTCCTTGCCCAACCCCAGGCAGCAAAAGCAGCAAAACACTCCATTGTCACCCGACACCAGCTCTCTTGCTGGCTGGCCAAAGAAGCCCTTTTCCTGAGAATCCCAAGCAGCTGAGGCCCCTTAAGCTATTGCATCCCTTGTATGGGCCTCCAATAAAAAAAAAGGAGAGGGGGGGAAAACCCAGCAAGACACAGTATTTCCTTCCAGAAAGTGACTTTGCAGAGAAGTAAACTAAACCTTGAACTAGTTAAGGCAAAGCCCAGCGCCCAGCACAAGCAGAAGGGAGATTTGCCGCAACTGCCGACTTCTAGTGGAAGCAAAAATTTACAACAAGGACAGACAACTGTGGCATTCCAGTTGCCTCTTCCTTCTTTTCCTTGCCTACAATGACCATGTTCCCTAGCCAGGATGGCCTGTTGCGAGGGATTATGAGATTTGCAGTCATAAGAACATCTGTTGGAGAGCCACAGTTGCTCACCCATGCCTTACATAAATAATTAGTGTAGTAACCATTTGTCTTAAAGGGATTATGAGTGGCATGGAATGAAACATGCACAATACAGCTTAAGGGTTGCGTGGGGGAGACCAGCACCATCCACAGAGGCTTCACGCTGGACCATCCTGTTTGTTAAGCAAGGATGGAACGCAAGGAAAGAGAATGAAAAACAAGGAGCATCCCGACACCTTTCATGATTTACAATCTACTTTATCCTGGGTTTCAATCCTCAGTTGTCTCTTTCTGTGTACTGTTTCATCATGATGCCAACCCACACCATTATATAACAGTCCATGTAAACCGGAGGCTTGAATATTGTACTTCCATCAGTGCATCTGAGGAAGTGGGTTATAATTTACAAAAGGTCAAACTAGAATAAATCGTAAGTATGCCACTAGATTCCACTCCCCTCACTTCAAAAACAGCCTACCATAGTTTTTGTTGTTGTCTGTCTTCAAATCTTTTCTATAGCTACCCTAAGGTGAACCACAGGGTTACGTCATTAAAAAATTACAATTTTGTCTAAGAATCCCTTCCTCAAGACGATCTGAAGTCACTGTCCAGATGGTATACTGCATCTCCAATTGGAACTTCATTGTTAAATTTGGTTTTAGTTGTGCATTTAGCTACTCCAGATAGCTGTTAGCCATTATCTCATTTGATAAACTTGTAGTGCCAAATAAATGCATTAGTCATATCTTGACTGCCCTTGAAAACCTCTCAGGAATTTCAGCAGGCACAGAAGAATGATGTTACCAAAACCTTAACCAGTGTGAGGATTGTGCCGACCCATTAAAGCTACTGGTTTATTTCCAATTGCAACTTTTAAGAACATCAGCTATCATGAGAACATCATAGCTATTGAAAATACTGAGGAAGTTGAAAATATTGAGGAAGGCTGTTTCACTTGCCTCATTCATAGCAAATGGTCTGTGTAACCTTCACAGCAAACTGTAGCCTTGGGAAATAAAAACCTTGCTCCATTTTGCAAGGGTGCAATGCCATGTCTCCGGGCCTTCCTACAGTTGCTACAGGATAGCATGAAGAGCATGCCTGCAGCAGGCACACCCACGTACACAACCACCTTAGTGCCACGTGAGAAGATCAAGGTAGAGAAAGATGAGATTAGAAATGTCAAGGAATACGTACAGCATATCAGGGCAGTTGTCTGGCTTCTCCAAAAGGCCGCCCTCCATCACAAAGCGGAGAACCTGCTCATTAGACATGCCTTGATAAGGCTGCTCTGCTAAGGTAGCTATCTCCCACAAGACAACACCAAAAGACCTACAAGGAAAGCAGACATATTAGGAGATGTTCAAGCCAAATCAAACAAACCTAAGGCCATCCTGAACTAAGTCTGGCCATCATGTGACTTGTTTGTAGAGCTCCTTCTTATCCATCATAAATTAAAGCCGCATAACTGAGCACCTTTGTTGCTCGGTGGATGGCAATGCCTCTGTTTTCTGTACTACCTCTGATATGAACCACAATCATGCTGGAGAAGCGTTATTGTAAGCGGACTTGCATCTGTGAAAATCAGAATTGGGCAGTTCTGTAATGTCCATACCCAGTGAGAGGCTGCTATTACATTACTGTAAAGGTGAGCTGACAAACTGACCGATAAGCATTGGGACCAATGTGCGTCAGCAGCTAAGGAATGCCAATGTACAACTGTAGAGCCCAATGCACATCAGGACACTTTTGCTGGTGTCCTGTTACTCATCTCTGCAATTCACCAAGAGGGTTTCTTAGTGCCTCTGCTACATAGATAAGTACAGGTTCAGTCTCCTTTACTTGAAAACACCAGAAGTGTTTCGGAATTGGGGGGATTTTGGAATACCTGTATGTGTGCATATATGTACATAATGAGATATCTTGGAGATGGGACCCAAGTCTAGACACAAAATTAATTTATGTATTGTATACACAATATCCTGAAGGTAATTTTATACAAAAGTGTGCAAAATTTGTCTACACTGAGCCATCAGAAAGCAAAGGCATCACTATCTCAGTCACCCATGACTGGTTTCTGGAATATTTTGGATTTTGGAACTACAGATAAGGGAGAGCCAGCCTGCATGGGTAATGTTACATAATGTAGTTTGTAATAAAGGGTTCTGCCATGGTTTTGAAGTCTTTGTTGTTAACTGGACCCTCAATGGTAGGACAATCTCCCACCTTGCTCAGGATGGACAAAATAACAAGGGAGTAGACAATCCAGAGGAAGGCTGACCAGATGCAACTGAAGGGAAACAGGGCACCTTTCAAGGCAGATACTAGATGTTCCACTGAAGGAACAACTGTTCTGAGGTATGTATGGAAGTGAAAGGGTTTAAAGCATTCCTGCTTGATATTTCATGGGATACACTGTTGATGATGGGGCATAAAGGAAGCCATGTTTGTTCATAAATAATACACAAGATGCTGACATTACTTTTGTGGAAAGTAGAAGACTGCTCTTTATGCCTGAAAGTCTATGGACCAGAAAACAATGTAAGCTGTGGTTTCTCTATAAGTATTCCTATATCAAACACACCACTCTGGAAGCCATTCACACATTAAGAAGTATACTTTTTTTCTGATCTGCAAATGCTTCTCTTGATTTGGAGAAGCAAGTGGAGCAGCTGTTCTTGGGTAAGTGATGGACTTTGTTTTTAGTTACTTAGGATGCTTTGCAAAAGGAAGATTTTTGTATACTACCAAAGGAGAAAATTATGTATTAAAACATGCTTTAAAAAAACACCCAATGTTGATTTATATATATTAAAAAAAAACACCAGCAAAGGAGAAACAGTTCCTGCTCATTCTGTTCATGACAAACTAAGAAGGATTTTTCATTGTAAGTGATACTTCATGCTCTGTGTAAATAGTTACAGTGGAATGCAATGACTATTATTAGACAAATGAAAACTCCACATCTATTCAAATGTTGTGACCACTCCTAAAAGAAATGCCCCAGTACTAACTGGTATCTCCTTATGGTATCCAGTATCTAGATTCAAATTGCATATATAGCCCCACAACATTACTACGCTTTGTTTATTTTTACTCTGTCCCTAGAATTTGAAATAAAAGCTATGTTGCCCAGCTCCAAAGTTAGCCTTTCCAGAAGACACGGCATCAATAGGTTCTCCTCCCCCAGGACTGTGAAGTTAGAAGGAAAGCGTTTTCCAAAATACACTTGTCTCTATAAAGAGAAAGACTGCCAGGGCTGGAGTTGCAGAATACTTCTTTGGAGCAATAGGAAAACAGCAAAGAAACCAAACGGCACCATTTTCCATTTTACAGCTTTAAGTCTGTTATGCCAAAGAATTTAATCCAAAGGTACTTTTCGATTTACTTTAGTACCTTTGTCTCATTCTGTCCCTCATCACGTCTCTGGTTCTTTTTCCTATTTCTTTGTAGCTGATTTTTGGGGAAAAAGACTTTTTGAAAAAAGTCACGAAGGTAGTAGTACAGAAATGAGGTGGCCAGATAGATTTGTTTAAACTCGCTGTTGGGGTTTTAGTATGACAGAAAGAGGAGGAAGTTAACCCACTAAGTGTATATTACACAGAGCAAGCAAAGAGAATGGGAAACAGGAAAAACAAGAGCTGTCAAAATTTGAGACGGTGTTTTCTTTGAGTCATAATGAAGCTACAAGGAGGCCAGGGGAGAGGGTTCAAATACTGCTAAAGACATTTTTATTATTACCAAACATCTGAGTGAGTAGTGAAGACACCATCCTTCAGTGATTCTGGGGACATCCAGCGGACAGGCAGCAGACCCTTCCCGCCTTTCCGATAGTAATCGGTCTCATAGATATCTCTCGTCATGCCAAAATCTACATGGTACACAAAGGAAATGGATGTTCAACAAACCACAGTTAAATACAAATACATAAGAAGATCACATCCCAGTGAGAACTCCTAGGGAAACCCAGCAACCAACCACAAAGCAATTCATGTCAAAAGCATCTGCCGTTTGTTCATTTTGTAAGGCAACTCCAAGCCTGCCTTTATGTCTACTTGCATGCCTCGGAAGGTACAGAGAGGCCACTCCATATCTTCAATCGCGGGGAGGAACAAGAAAGGGAATCAACGTTTTTCTGTACAAAACAACAAGTGGGATTTTTCTTCATGGTCCCACCCTCCCTAATATCCAGATTTTACAAAACCCTGCAAGCCGCTGCTCTACACGCATAATAAATTATTTAAAACTTTCTGTGTTTGGTTGTTAAAGAAAATTAAAACCGTGACTCATAGAACTTCTATGGCGTTGGTCACTGAACATGTAAGAGGCAGAATTCTAATAGAAATGGCAGCAATCAACAGGAAAGCCAACTGCTAGTCCATTTCTGTCAGATGCCCTATTTAGAGCCAAATTCCTGCTTCCTCTGCACTTCAAATGATGAAGGAGGAGGAGACAACAACAACAACAACAATGTGGGGGGAGAGGGACATACCTCCAATTTTCACAGTAAAGTCCTCAGCCACCATGCAGTTCCTTGCAGCAAGATCTCTGTGGACAAACTTGTTGGCGTTGAGATAGGCCATGCCATCTGCAATCTCGCCAGCCATCTGGATCATCTTCTTTAGGGCCGGGAGAGTATGCGCTGGGTTATTCTGAACAAGAAAGAGTGGGGAAATGACCACAATGTGACTCAAGAAAATGACTATTTGCTTGAAAGAAAACAAAAACCTTCCAATTTGGATTAATCTCAACTGCACTGATGGGCAAGTCAGTTCACTGGTTGGCCTACTAAAGAAGTTAACCCGTAAGTTAATAGTAGAAAAATAAAAATAAAAGAATATTTATTTGATATTGCATGGAAACCATATGTTAGTTTTATGCTGAATTTAAACCACCTAAGGATCAAGTGAAATTTTGGATTGATAACTAGATAAATGCTATTACAATAATATATAATGGAAGAGAACAGAAACTGCAGTTGCTAGAGGCCTGACAAAACAGTAGTTTTATTGTGCCAAATATAAATTGGGGGAGGGATGGAAAGCGGGTGGGTTTACTTGAAACAAAGGGAGAAATTGTTGTACTAGGGATACTATATTGTTTTAACTATTTTAATAATATCTTTAAAAACTGAGCCCAGTGATGGAGAACCTTTTAGAGACTGAGTGCCCAAACTACAACCCAAAACCCACTTATTTATCGCCAAGAGCCATGTCCCTCTGGATTTCTAGTGACAAACTGTAGTGAACTCTGTATTGGGACAATGGTGCATGTGCCCACAGAGAGGGCTCTGAGTGCCACCTCTGACACGCGTGCCATAGGTCCGCCATCACCTAGCACAAAAGGTGGGTACCTTTGCGGACAAAAATGTAATGCCGTTCTGAAAACTCACTCTCCTCAGCAACAGGAAGATACAACGGACTCACCTCTGTGTCTGGCCGAAGAGAGCGCAAATAACTCTTCAGATCGCCGCGAGTCATGAGTTCCATAATGACCAGAGTAGGCTGGCCTTGAGACACGACTCCAAGGAGCCTCACCTGACAAAAGCAAGCACACCTGTCATACAAAACGTACAAAAACCAGGGGTACATGGATGACAAAGGGTGCAAGATGTGCTCCCTGTAAAACAATACATGGGAGCAGCAGAGATAAAACTCAAGCTAGGTACTGTTGAGTGGGACTAGGATCCACCAAATTCAGTGGAACTGACCTCCAAGTAAATACGTATATGATCCGTTTAATGAAGTAGGTGAGTGTTGTGTGTTTGGGTGTGTCAGAGGTAGGACTTTATGATCAGCCCAAACATTGCCTGCAAGCAATTATAAACTCAGATATATGTCTATGAGACATCTCATGAAGCACAATGGAAGACATCATTCAGGTATCTAGATTTTAGAAGGACCAATGATGCCACATTTGAAAAGCTAGCCCCCATTTCTATCTTTCTAAGAATTTCATATATTCCAGTAACAGACCAAGACCATGTGAAGGGGGTTTTCCTGTGCAAAATGGCATTTTCTAACATTCTAAGTGCACAGATTCTGGAAGTGAAAATGGGAAGAGAGAAGAGGAAAGAGGGACTACTCTACACACACTTGCAATCTGGAACTTTGTGAGGCTGAGCAACTTACTACATGGTGGCAGTTGAACTCCTTCATCACCGAAGCTTCATTCAAAAACTCTATCCGCTCTCGCATGCTGGCTGATTCATTGACCGTCTTGATGGCAACCCGGGTTTCAGGTTCATCCTTAACCACACCTTTCGCTATCCCTTCGTACACCATTCCGAAAGAGCCCTGCCCCAATTCTCGGCACATGGTTATCTTCTCCCGAGGCACTTCCCATTCATCTGGCACATACACTGCAAAATCACCAAGAATCATTTCACACAAGGACACTTCGATAAAAATCCAAGAGAGACAAATAACTTCCCGTTCCAATGCAGTACAGTACAGAGTTCTGCATTTCATGCTCTGTGAATTATTCCCATAGTTTCAAAGTTATGGTTTAATGGTTTGTAATGATCGCACCCGAAGCTCCGCTTGACCTTCAAGTTTGAGCGTTCTGAGAAATTAAAAGTTTCAGGGTTTTAAAAAACTCTGTGTGTCTGTAGTCCCACAAATGGGGAATTGCAATTTCTTAACCCCAGAAAGTTCCCTTTGCTACAGTCATCCTATTCCAAGATGTGGCACTTTTTAAGGGTACCCACAGGACAAAAGACTGACTTACCATCTGAAGCACTGAAATATTCAGGATTCACAGAAGCATAAAGTACTCCATTTCCGAGCCTGTCACTGTTCCTGTTCAAATAAGAAAGAGTATTTTGAACATTAGAAGGCGTTTCTTGACAGCATGAGTAGTTTGGCAATGGAACCAATTGCCTAGAGAAGTGGTGAGGGTCTCCTTTGGATGCCTTTAGAAAGAGTCCGATCCTGCCAAACCCATAGAGCCTTCTCCAACTCTTTGATTTCCTCACATCAATCTGTTTTGATCTTCTCATTTTGAGCCCTATAGTACTTGCCTACATAAAATATACACACCAACAAAAACATTGGAAGGTTTGCACAGAGGTGTTATGAATCAACCCTGTTACTTCCCACACATTATCCATCATGCGGAGAGATCCCTTAAACTGTATTCACTGAATGAATTACACACACAAACACACACACACAAACACACCCTAAAAAGTGTAGCCAGGTCAGCTGAAGGGAGCAGCAAAATGGAGAAACGCATATGTTCACATAAACATTAAAGCGTTTACCCTCCCAGTGACCTGAAAGTAAATAAATACAAAAGACATGCAGAGGGAATAGTGAGACCATCACAATGAAACATCAGGAAGCAATAACCAAATGGGGGCGAAGAGCACTAATTTCGCATAGGGTTCTGCAGCCGACATGTTTACATTTTTTGGTAATTATGTCTATTTCCCAAAGCCATCCATTATCCAACCATGACAGTCACATAAATATCAGTGAGCATGAGCAAGATGTACAACAGTGCTCCACCTATTCAGAGTGCCATCCAAATGGCCATGCCCTCCTTGGGAATATTTCATCCCACTCCTCTGCCTTCCCGCATTTCTTTTCTTCATCCCAAAAGTCAGACAGTATTCTGTTCCCACCGAACACATTCCATCTTCATTTGGGGTTCCACCCTTTTCCCCTACCACAGAAAAATTTGTTCTGTATATGGGATGGGGGAGGGAGTGTAACATAATGATATGTCATAGGAGAATGGATCTGCTATTAGTAAACAGCAGAAATGGAAATCATGTAATCCATGAGTCACAAGAGGCCCAAAGCTACCTTTGTTGCTCATAGGCTTTATTGCTCATAGGCTATAGACCCTCTGCCGCCACCAATGTTTCCTACATTAAAAATATTTTTGGAAATGTTTTATTACTTGTCAATTTCCATTCCTAGAAGGCTTTAGGAATGGTGGGTTTAGTTTAGTAAGGTGCCTCCTGCTGCATTCGCCTCCCTCCGAAGAGGTGCAGCAAAACATTATTGGGTTTCTGGTCCCTTCTAAACTTGATTCCACCTCTCCCTTTGGATTTTCAGAAGTGGTAAAGCCCACAGTAAATCATGGTGGTAGAAACTGGGTCCTAGGGCCACAGATCCAGCCAAACCCTGGTATCTTGGAACTGTTGCTAAATTCTACTCCTCTTCATCCTGCCCACCACCCCTATCCCCTTAAGCGATCGTCCATAAACCCAGACTCACCTCTTTTTGTTACAGACATACAGCATGATGACAAGTCCTCCAATAATCAGTAGGACCGCAATGGGGAGAGCAATAATCAAATGCAAGTAATTCCCATAGTTCGCGGCTGCAGTAACCAAAGCAAACACACATAAAGTAATTATTCAGGCAGCCACAGTCTGTGTATTGCTGTGAAGACTTTTGCTCAAAACAACAATGCTACACTGGAGCAGACCTTTCAAAACACCCACTTAGCACCATTCAGAGGAGACACACTATTCATAGCCGAGGCTGTTTCTGAAAGCATGGAGAAGTATATTTGGGTGTCATCAGCATATGATAGCACCTCACTCCATGTGGGGTAGGTAGGGAGAGCTCCCTGCTGTTTCCCCCTACCTACAATCATCACAAATATTCTGTCTACAGTAGTTCTATTGCTAAAAACCCAAAGTTAATAAAACGTCCCCATCTCTCCCTGTAGCCAGCAATCCAGAAAATCCTTACGTTTGGGTTGGACATAGAATGAGATTGGCTCTGTCCAGGATCCGTTCCCAGATAGAGAAGTAGCTTGGACCCTGACTGTGTAATTTCCAGGGTTCAGATGCGTCAGTTTGGCTCCCCCAAGTTTCTTGTATTCTTGTCTGGAAACACACTGCAGCTTTTCCTACAAAGGTTGAAGTGGGGGGTGGAGGAGGGAGAAAAAATTACATGTTATTCATGCAAATTCTGTCTGTCCCACGCACTTTTCCCAGGCCCAACATCTCCACCTTGAAGGAAAATATCAACCACTATTTCCACTCCTGGAAGATTTGGGAACAATGGTTTTGCTTTAAAACAAACTGCATCTTCCCCTCTTCCCTGGAACCTTGCTCTGGCCTCCTGAAAGGGATTTTACAAGACTCAAAAGTGGAATTGTGGACACTTCCAGTTGTGTGTCTGTATATTTGTGGGGAAAGGGAAATCTGTGCTTTCCTACCCCAGTCTACCTTTTGCATGTAGAGCATGAAAAACAATGGCTCTAGTTTCTAATGAACCTTCTCTAGCCACAGATACCTTTGCTCTTAAACCTCTTGTGACTGACATTTTGGTTTTCAAAAACACAAACTTTGGCCAATCCTGAAAGACAACTCTTTCCTAACTGCTTATGCAGTAGATTTATGGCCTCAAACACCTCAAGATGGAATGCTAGTTGACATCTACCTCAATGTAAAGGCCTTCAGCCTTCCTCACCTCATTTTGTCCATATTTGATTTCATACATCAGAATCAAACCATTCGGATTAACAGGTTCTGGCCACTTCAGGTGTACTGTGTTTTCTTCTTTTCCTTCCCATGTCACTGTTCCCGGAATGTTATCAGCTCCTTCTGTGGAAAGATGTACAAGAAATGGTGTAATGAAGGCAGCGCTGTCAACCACTGTTTGGAAAAGTTACGTTTTGGAGTATGGCTTCCAGAGTGGCTGGAAGATCATGGGAGCTGTAGTCCAAAAATAGTAATGTTTCCAAGCTCTGCTGTGAATTTGTTAAGCTTACAGCCCCACAACCACAGCCAGATCAAAAGTCACACACAAGTCACATACAAGAGGTGAAGACAATCAACACACCGTCTCTATGTTGCAGAATAAAGATCTCAAACAAAAATGGTCAGACTGAGACACACAAGTTTTGTTAAGCCCTGAGAGCCAGTTGAAGGTTGTATTTGTTGATGATTCTACTCTCCTTCTGATATGGAGGAACAATGAGCTTTGCATCTTAGGCACCATAATGAGTGTTGGCAGCAGTCTGAGTGCCTTTGCAGAATAGCTCCTGGTCAAGAATGATGACCTGCCCGAGAGCAAAGTTCAGGAGGAACATGTTGCTTACCTATAACTGCGGTTCGTCAAGATATCATCTGCAAACTCACACATATGGGTCATTCTGCTCCTGCACACACATCTTCAGACTCTTCTAGGGCTTGATAACAGTCCTTTCCCTTATACTTTTATACTCTATACTCCCTCTCCTTCCTTCAATCCCAAGCCCTTCACAGAAGAACAAAGCAAGGTACAGACAAGTAAGAAGCATGACAGGGGAGGAGATTGGGTTGTGTAAGTTCACAGATGACCACTCACAAGAACGACAGCTAAAGGTAAACAGTCTCTTCTTCTCCATGGTCTCTGTGACTCACACTTATGGGTAAGCTGATATACCCAGGGCAGAGGAATGCCATGCCAGAAGTGAAGACAGCACTGACCTTCCAAAAGAAGTGTCAGCACCTGCAACTGCATTCCATCTACGATGGCAGATAAAATGTTGAAGGCTGGGCATCATTTCGATGCCCAACAGGCCTCCACAGAGGTACGTCTTTCATAAAGCACCGAAAGCCAACATAGCAGATGTAGAAATACCTTTAATTCTAGAGTATGCCGAATTTAATGTTATGGCCTTTGAATCACATTCAGGGGATCATATTCAGGGCTGGCTCTGTTGGCCATGCAGCAAAATACAACAAAACCCAAAATCCCCCAAATGGTACCTTTATTGGGCCAACTAAACTAAAAGGCCAGTGTGAGAGCCAGCGTGGCATAGTGGTTTGAGAGTTGGACTCTGTGTCAGATACAATTTGCTTATGTTATGATTGTTTCTGAACTTGGTGTCAGATAGGATTAGAATGCTTTATTACACATTATCTGTTGTGCTTCTTTGAATGCAGAGATAAAATGATGCACATAATTTTTAAAATGTTCTACTAAAGGAAACAGGAAATGTGAAAGTAATTTTTTTTAGTTTGTACCTGCAGGCATGGTTCTTGCAAAAACAAAGTTAGAAGCGCTACAGCCCAGGTGTGCGGCTTCATGGTTACAGCTGTGGATGTCGATGCGGTAGAGTGTGAAAGGCAGAAGATTGGAGATGAGGGTCCGTTCCCTGCCTTCCACTTTGCTTTCATAAAAAGGGAACTCCATCTCGCCTTCCTCGGCATCTGACACATTGGTAGCATGTTCTGGGGCTGCCGCAGTCCTGTTCTTATTGGCAAAAGTACTGTTTGCAATTCGGTACAAATCTCTCCGTTTCCGGTCCGGCCTGGATAGGAAAAACAATAGAAGTCCATCAAAGTGGGATTGCCGTAGTTTAGAACAGTAAGAAAAGCAGTTCAGCACTCCAAAAATACAAGTATGCAGCCAACATTTTGAGAGAAAACCGTCATAAGAGATATTAACACACTAAAGACTGACAGATGGTACAACCCTTGCATGTAACCCCAAGTCAAAATAACCCCTTGTTACAGGGTGGTGTTACTCCCGAGTCAAATTACACACCAGTGAGATATCCAACCCCAACAAAGACATTGCATAGAGAAGAGAAACAGAAAGGAGACAGCTGGGTCAAACAAAAAGGCAGTTGTGCCTATGGGGAAGCTGAATTTGTACAAAAGCAAAGGAAGGTTCAACAACAGGACAAACTGTTCAGGGAAGATGGAAACCCCTTTGCTTGAAACCTTGCTAAGTTGCTCTGCTAAGTATCTGCTAGGCTTAGGATAAACTATCTTAATTGGTGAGCTGGCTGTTCACCAGTTGTGAGATGTGCTTAAAAACAGACCCATAGGCACACGCTGAAGAGAGGGAAAAGCCTCTTTTTGCTGTCTCCGTGGCTTTCACAATGTTACAAAGGAAGGTAGGCTCCTGGAGAAGGCTGGGAACACTTCTAATGAGAGTTGTGTTGACACTTGAATTGTTTTCTCCCTTGGGGGGGAAGCAGTGAGGAAAATGGAAAGGGGAGCGTGGGGAGGAGAAAAGACAGACAGTCATGTGGAAACAACAAGTTGCTGAGATGAGTCCCACGGAGAAATCACACCCAGGTCATCATCTCACTTTCCCCTGACATCTAGGAGTTCTTAATAGTCACTTTAACTGCTCAGCTAGTTACAACCTGTGAGTCTCAACTGCGATGCGTCTTACAGCGCTGAAAAGAAAAATGCACCAATTATGAACACAAGCTGAGCAAAGGAGAGGAAACAAGCAGAGGCAGTCAAGACTCGCTTTATCAAATCATTGCCACTTATGTTTCCCCCCCCCTTTATAAATGGCAATCTATGCAATGTCAAGATTGCTAATAACTTGCTACTGCTTCCCTCTCTGGTCAAGGTGCTTACTGTGCCCACTTACTCCCTCTTCTCTGTATACGTCGATAGGGACTCTTACATATACAGTCTCGAAATTAAAGATCGACTGAATAAGAAATCCATACTTGCAATGCAAAACACTGTTCAGAAGTCAGAGACAGCTTCTCACAGGGATTGGCTGGATTTCTCTGATGGCAGCAAGAAGGAAGGCCATTGCAAAAGAGTCTCTGCCGCTGGCTGAGCTATTTTGAGCAAACCAGGGGTAGGAAAGAGGGCAGAGAGTAGTCTTGCCAGGTTTTCAAAATAGCAATAAGGGATAGTCAAAATGCATGATAGGTAGGGGTTGACAATCAGGAAGTTGCTATTAACAGGTTTGTGTTCTACCTAAATGCCAAACGACGGTATTGATTTCGGTTAACTTAACCATGTGTTTCTCTGCAAAATTTACATGCTACCCACATTCATAAATCAAATGATACCTGCATTTATGTCTTTATGAAGACCTCACCCTTCAAAATACAGGACTTTTTAGCGTCTTGTTCAGTCTATTGTTTGTTTTTAAAATTTCACTGTGGTTTTAGATTGCGTGCCATAGGCAGGTTTTGTCTTGTTTGGATGATTATGTAAAGCGCCATGGAAAACATATGGTGCTATGTAAATCAACTTTAATAATAATAATAATAATAATAATAATAATAATAATAATAACCAACTATATAAAAGGAAACATTTTCCAACCCTGAAAGAGGGGACAAGCCTTATAAAAGTGTGCAGAGAGATCTTGTAGCACCTCAGAGAATAATGGAAAGAACAGCATGAGCTTTCTTAAACTAAAGTCTACTTCCTCAGATGCATTTGGTGGAGTGGGAGCCAGGGACTGACATATACATGCCATGGGTATGTGAGAATGTCAATTCAAATTCAAAATCCTATGTGTATGGAAATGAAGTGGCAAGTCCAGTTTTAACTACAGAATCATAGAATCGTAGAGTTGGAACAGACCTCAAGGGCCATCCAGTCCAACCCCCTGCCATGCAGGAACTCTCAATCAAAGCATCCTCGACAGATGGCCATCCAGCCTCTGCTTAAAGACCTCTAAGGAAGGAGACTCCACTACACTCCAGGAAGGAGTGTGTTCCACTGTCGAACAGCCCTTACTCTCAGGAAGTTCTTCCTAATATTGAGGTGGAATCTCTTTTCCTGGAGCTTGCATTCATTGTTCCGGGTCCTGTTCTCTGGAGCAGCAGAAAACAATCTTGCGCCCTCCTCAATATGACATCCCTTCAAATATTTAAACAGGGCTATCATATCACCTCTTAACCTTCTCTTCTCCAGGCTAAACATCCCCAGCTCTTGTTTGTGAACAAAAGCATTGGGAATACATACTAATTCTATAAACTAACATGGCTATATCTTTGAACTCTATCCTTATAGAAGTGGTTCCCAAACTTTGATCCTCCTGATGTTTTGTATGTACTGCAACACCCAGAAGCCCCAGGCAGTTTGGCCAACAGTCAGGAATTCTGGAGTTGAAATCCAAAAAACCTAGAGGGCCAAACTTTGGGAACCAGTGCTTATAATAAGGGATCCTTGGCAATCCTACCAGAAAGAACAAATGGAGAGCTTCGTATCAACAGAAGAATATACTTTACAAATGGTCCTACGCAGGCGATCCCTAATGTTGATTTCTAGGCCTTGGGTTTGGTAAGCAGAACAGGCTTTCCATCCAATTGCAGAATTATAGGGCTATGATTCCACTTTAATTGCCATGGTTCCATCCTAAGGAATCCCAGGATTAGGACGTCAGGGAGAGGCAGTTAAGAATCCTCAGCCAAAATGTTCTAATGCTTCACCAGATTACGAAACAAGGATTCCACATTTCCAAAGTCCAGCACGTTATTTGTTACTTAGGCATCTGTTAAAACTATTTGGGGAAAAACACCACACTAAAATCTAAGGGGGTGCGGAAAGATTTACAGATGTGGCATGGTTTCAATCACTCCCGACTCTCCAAAGACCAAAGTGGCTCAAAAGGCCCTAGAAAAGGAAAGAGGACCATATAAATACATATAAATATGTAAGGGACTCCTGTAGCACCTTTGAGACTAACTGAGAAAAAGACTTTAGAGGGCTTTAGTCCAGCATTTATGTTGGAAATGTCTTTTTCTCATTTATTCTCAAAGGTGCAAATGGATTTCCTTGTAACTTTTTTATTTCCTAATTTGAAGAGCGAGATATTCCCTTCCAAAGTCCAAGTCCAAGGTCCAGTCCCAATGCTTACAGTTAAAGCCTTCAAAAAGAAGCCCACAGAAAAAGAGCACGCTCTTTCAGGCACAACAGGTTAAAAGACGTTTTCCTTAGGCATTTTAAGGCTTGTTTGTTTTACATTTAATCTGCCGCTTGCTAATAATGCGCACGTGCTTTTTAACATACCCATTTTAAGTCATTTTGGGAAAAGGTGTTTATTTTCCAACCTATTATCCTAAGATCCCAGGCCAGACAGAAAAGCAATTTAAAACAATTTAAGCAGTCTAAGACATATGAAGTGATGTAAAACAGTTTATACAAATTCGAGCCAAGTTCCATGGACCTTGAAGGCTTTGGTAAAGAGGCACGTTTTTGCTCGGTGTGGAAAATGAGGCATGCATCACCTGGAACATCGCAGCAGAGGAGACCGTCTCCCATGTTTCTCAGGGAGGACTTTCTTTCAGTCCCACCACCATAAAAGGCACATTTGGTGAGGATGAGGGAGCAAGCCTTCTCAGTGGCTACTCCCAGGTTATGAAACTCCCCTCCACAGGAATTTCAGTTAGCCCCCTCTCTGCTCTTGTTCTGCTGACAAGCCAAGGCATTTTTATAGTTTTTGTGGGTTTTTCGGGCTATGAGGCCATGTTCTAGAAGACCTTATTCCTGACGTTTCACCACCAGCTGTGCCTAGCATCTTCAGAGAAAGATGCCAACCACAGATGCTGGCAAAGCGTCAGGAATAAACTCTTCTAGAACACAGCCTCATAGCCCAAAAAACCCACAAAATACTATGGATGCCAGCCATGAAAGCCTTCGACTTTGCACAAGATCTTTTTATTTAGGCAGGTCTTTGGTGCTTAATATTATGTGGCAGAGGGGCATTCCTAATGCAGTGTGATGTGCTTTCATCTTCTTTATGTTTTAAATTGTTTTAACTTTGTGCTTTTTAAATGGAATTCAAAGATATAGCTGTGTTAGTTTGTAGAATCAGTACACAGAGAGATCTTGTAGCACCTTTGAGACTCACTGAAAGAAAGATGTTGGCAGCAGGAGCTTTCGTAGACTTCAGTCTACTTCCTCAGATGCATTTAAATGGAATCCTGAAGTCAAAGGCTTTCATGGCTGGCATCCATAATTTTTTGTGGGTTTTTCAGGCTATGTGGCTGTGGTCTAGAAGAGTTTATTCCTGATGTTTTGCCAGCATCTGTAGCTGGCATCTTTTCTCAAGAACATGGCCTCTTGGCCGAAAACCCCACAAAAAACTATTAAATAGAATTGTTAGTTTGCTTGCTTTTTAACTTTTGTAAGCTAAGTTTAAATTATAGCTGGGCTTTGTTTTAAACATTTGTAAGCTGCTTTGACTCTCCTGCTAGGAAGAAGACATGCTATTAGATAGATCTCTCCAACTGAACTGAATGGCCAGGCAGCAACAGTCATGCAGGGAAAGACATTACTACAACTATCAAACTTCCAGACCACATATGGCTTTAAAAGTCACCAGCAACACCTTGAATTCAGGCTGGAAGTAAGTTTTGCACCCTGTGCAATTCCTCTAAAATGGATGTCATACAGTTCCTATATGGCATTCCTGTCACCACAGTGTGATGTAGGAGCTCACATTTTGCATTGAGGCTTTGGAGACACAGGTATTAGTCTCCACCAAGCAATTAAATTCACTAGGTGCACCTTAGACTTGTTGCTTTTTCTCAGTCCACTTTGCTTTACACAGTTGTTGTGAGAACAATGTGGAGGGAAGAGAGCCATGTATGTGGCCTTAAGCTACAGAAATGGAACAAGTAATAAATGAATAGATAAATACGACAAAATCAATCGTGATGAAGGATACTATACAAATATTGTAAATTTTGAAAAGCTGGGCTTTTAAACCTAGGAGGTGATCATCACAGCCTTGAATCCACCTCAGTGCCTGGAAAAGAGATGCCAGAAATGGACCCTCTCACCTGGGCAAGAATATGGCATTATGGAGGAAATTCTCAAAGACTTTCCGGTACTCGGCCTCCTCCTTCTCAGCTTGCTTCTCTGCCTCAGTCTTTGGGCAGACACAACAAGATCCTTTTTCTCCTCCAGAACCTTCTGGTTTGGTGGGCTCAGTCGCTTCCTCATTATCAATGGTGCCATCGGCATATCTTCGAATTGGGACTTTATCTTGGGGTGAGGAGAGAAATAGGGAGAAAGTTGCAGTTAAAGCAGCACAGAAATTACCACTATGACAAGCGTGCTAAAAAGGTTCTAAATTCAGGCTATGCAAAGTCTGGCTGCTTCTCTAAATCATAAAGTAGCACAGGCCACATGCAAAAGGGTTTAAGTAACAGGGTGCAGGCAGGAATACCTTTCCTTTCTTCATTTACAACAGCGGTGGGCAAAGTGCGGCTTTCCAGATGTTGCTGGACTACAACTCCCATCAACATTAGTCGTCAGAGCCAGCAAAGAGGAAAGCTGCAAGCTGAAGTCCACCAACATCCACCCCATTGCACTCAAATATATTTCTTTAAGGTGCTATGGTATTTTGACTGGGCACATCAATGCCATATCCATGCACTGCTAGACGTAGCGGTACAGTCCTCTCTACCACTGTATTGAGCATGGGTGCACCAACCTTGAGGACTCATATGCAGCTGGGTGATGTGTGCAAACTTGTGTTCCAACTCACCTTTGGAGCAGTAGTTGTGTCTATAAAGATAACTGTCCTGGGGCTGCTGTTGCCACCGTACGATGTAGTATGAAAGGTTGCCATTGGGGTAGGTGGGAGGGTTCCACTTCACAATCAGCTGAGATGAAGAGTTGGATACCGATATGGTGTCCAGAGGAATGGATGGCACTGGGAGGGGAGGAAAAGTAAATGAAGAGAGGACTTTATAAGCTTTTCTCCACAAAGGAGAAAGCCGAGCCACAAAATCACTGCGTTATTTACAGAAATGAAAGCCACACACTTAGAATCATAGAATCATAGAATCATAGAGTTGGAAGAGATCACTAGGGCCATCCAGTCCAACCCCCTGCCATCCAGGAAATCCAAATCAAAGCATCCCTGACAGATGGCCATCCAGCCTCTGTTTAAAGACCTCCAAGGAAGGAGACTCTATCACCCTCCGAGGGAGTGCATTCCATTGTCGAACAGCCCTTACTGTCAGGAAGTTCCTCCTAATGTTCAGGTGGAATCTCTTTTCCTGTAGCTTGCATCCATTGTTCCGGGTCCTGTTCTCTGGAGCAGCAGAAAACAAGCTTGCTCCCTCCTCAATATGACATCCTTTCAAATATTTAAACAGGGCTATCATATCACCTCTTAACCTTCTTTTCTCCAGGCTAAACATCCCCAGCTCCCTAAGTCGTTCCTCATAGGACATGGTTTCCAGACCCTTCACCATTTTTGTTGCCCTCCTTTGGACACGCTCCAGTTTCTCAATGTCCTTTCTGAATTGTGGCGCCCAGAACTGGACACAATATTCTAGGTGGGGCCTGACCAAAGCAGAATACAGTGGCACTATGTCATGGGGAACTTTGTCAAAGGCCTTACTGAAATCAAGATATACTATATCCACAGCATTCCCTTCCGTGAGAAGAGCTTCAGGTCAAACATTAATCTTAAAATACACTGAAAATAGAGCATTGTCTAAAGAAGAGATTGTGTAACCACCTGTAATGCCTTTATCAACCCCATCAAATATGGTCAATGGCCAAAGATGATGGGAGTTCAGGTCCAAGAGTTGGAAAATCAAAGGTTCCTTGCTTTAAAGCAACACATACTGGAAAAGTTAAGTAGTTAGTCTACAGTAATCCCACTGCATTAATGACAAAGGAGTGGAAATGGTACGTTCAGGAAGCAAAGGCGTCTTGGAAGCTTAAAAGACACATCCTTCATGATATGGTCAGTGAAAGCTGAACAGTTTCTGTGAAAGTTAGTTTATCCCTCACTACTATCTCCTTTGCTAATTGTAGCCACAAAGAAGTTTTTACCTTGTGGTCCAGGCACTTTCTCTAGTTCACTAAGAAATAAATAAGTCAAGCCATGGTAACTCTGATCCATGCTATGTACACTCCATGGTTAATATACAAAATGCTACCACATTCTGGGCCTTGCTACTGCAAATTGGCATGACAGTGGCTACTAACTGTGAGAAAAAATCAATTTAAAACCCTAAATTATCACATGTGCTATCTGAAATGGAAGTGGGGATGCAAGTTGTGCTTCTGCCTCCAAAACTATATGCTTGTAGATGTCACACAGCCTCGTGAGCAACACACCAGAATTAATCCATTCGGAAGAACATCCATAACCCTGTCACCAAATCAGATACCATTCCCACTCTCAATTAGAGAGATTTTGTTAAGATGATTAAATGCTGTTGGGTATTTACTCTGTGTTTGATTAATCAGACAATTACCACCTCTCTACACACGCCTATATTGGATGCAATTAAGTTCTGGCAGGGCAAGGCGGAGTAAGTCATATACAGTTAAACCCATCAGCAGTCTGACAGAGGTTTCTGGCATGATAAAAAATCCCAATATAACTCAAAGTACAGAAGTGTAAAACATTGGGAGCAATGAACCACAACTGCATGGCCATTGGAACGCCTTACCACTGAAAATTACATGCATAGTGCAGCTGCGATGTGTCCTTGTTTGTCTACCTCTGCACCAATCTCACTCCCAAGGTTGGTGCAAACAGAATCTGCACCCTACCCCACTTCAGATTCAAGTCTTCCACAACCAGCTTGCTAGCATACTATTTATTGTTCCAAATGGGGCTGCAAATTGTTATCAAATCCTCTTCCATCCCATCAGGAACATGAGAACCGCCATGGAAACTTGAGAACCAGGTTCTTATGTCACACAGCAACAGCGGCAAACTGAATTCCTGAACTAGCCATCACCCATCAAATCACAACACAGATCATTTCAATGGCGGTAATTCAAGTATTCAAGAAAAGCACACCCAACAATCAACATGAATTTATGAACTGGAGGGAAGACAAGTTCTGGGGTTACTCTCATCACACTTTCTTCTACACAGGACACAGAGTGCCCAGCCTTGCTCCAGCCTCCTCTGTTGTTGCTTTCCATGGAAAACAACCTGTCTGAAGATTCAAGGTTTCTCCATGGAAACAAGGTCCCTAATTTTCCAGGATTCTTGCTCATACAGACAGCCTTCACATGAACAATGTCTCCACTGCGGTACTTTTGCTCTCCTTGTGAGCAAAGGGTTTCTAGGTAGATGGGTGGGTAGGTCTCTCATGTTAAAAGAAAAGATGAGTAAAGCCAGAGGAGAGCTGACATTTCTGAAGGTTCTGTTAGTGCCCTCATTTCATTGAATCATGGAATCATAGTATCATAGAGTTGGAAGAGACCACAAGGACCATCCAGTCCAATCCCCTGCCATGCAGGAATATACGATCATATCACCCCTGCCAGATGGCCATTCAGTCTCTATTTAAATATCCCCAAAGGGCTGTGCTACATTTCGGATTTAAAACCCCAAATCTCTCAATTATACAAAGCTTGGATAAGACACTGCAGACAACCAGCAACTCCAGGCTACTTCCTAGGAAACCAATGCATGGCTACCCAAGTACAGATTACTAAGATCTTTGCTTCTCTGTCCATTTACTGAGTCCCAACTGGGACTTGCTAGGAAGAAATCTGACTTTCATTCTGGCATTTGTGTCTGTAGCTCAAACAGATTCCTGCACTGGTAGTGTATCCTATGATTCTACCCTATTTGAGCATTTAAGATATATTGCAAGTTTAAATTAATATGAAGACGTCATAGATGTGTCTTCCCAGCCCTCTTTGCCAAATCAATGCCACCTTATTAAGACAACAAAACCATTTCTACTGACCAAGCACCACCATGATACATGCACACATATGAACATATACGTTACCTGAAGCTTTTGTTCGGATGTAGATTATCTCACTCTTTGCTCCATGGGCATGGTTGTTCTCCATCATGGTAAGCGTGACGGCTTTGACATAAATGGCATACTGAGTCCAAGGTTTCAATGGCTGCAGCAAAATCCCTGGATTGTCCTCTTTATTGGGAGGCAGGTCCACATCCACCATGTTCCAGCTGTTAGAACCACAAGCATCCTGTCCATCATATTCTGTCACATTCTTAAAGGGCCTGAAATGAGCAAAATGAAGAGCCTGTAACTTCTCCTTCTGCAAAAATTGCTCTTAAAATTTTAACAGGGGGAACTCTCCTGCAGGCTTCTGCCCAATGAAACTCATAGTAATAATAAAACTTTCATTTTTATAGAAGGATAAAGGCAGAAAGTCCCAGTACTTAAAAAAAAAGTTTTTGTTTCTAAGTTTCAATTAAAAAGAAGGGGGGGGGGGGGGGGAGAACCAGGAGACGAAAGCCAGGCCTTTGCTAAGATGACAAGGGATCTCTAAAAAGGGATGGAAGTCCATGCTCATTTTCCCTTCCCATAAAATGAAGATTATTGCATTTTTAAAAAGCAAAGTACAGGCAGTTCGTTATTCGGCTAGTCCTGATCAAAGCAATGGTACAGCAATAAAAACAAGTTCTTCCCATTCTGTTTTTGACAAGGAGTCATCTATCAGCAGATTGCATTCAATTAAGTGACCAATTAGCATGTAAAATTTGCAAAGGCTGAAAAAATATGAGTTGCAAAGAATGAGTTACTTCTAACTGATTTCTTTCCCAATAACTACAAAGGAGTAACTGCTTTACGTTAAGCAAAGTGAACTTGCAGTACATTTGAAACTAATAGGGAGAAAGATGTTTTTAGTATAACCTTGCATAAACTGGGTCAACAATGCCCATTGGGCAAACAGGGCAGTCTCTACACCAGGGGTTCCCAAATTTTAGTCCTCCAGGTGTTTTAGACTTCAACTACCAGAAGCTTCAGCTTACTTGGCCAAAAGTGAGGAATTTGAGGAACTGAAGTCTGAATCATCTGGAGGACCAAAGTTTGGGAATCACTGCTCTATACCAAAGGATAAATGGACATAAACTGGACATTAGGAATGGGAACATGCAAGAACTCAGTTTTGCTGGACATCCCCAAAACAGCAGTCCATGAATGAAAAACACTTCAAAGGGAGAGTGAAGAGAGTAACAACAAAATTGGGATATGTCCACAAACCCAGTCCACTGACAGTGGATCGAATGGAGAAATGGTTTCCTCATGCACTACACAATATAAAACCAGTTAACATCCAGCCTCACGAAGGCTCTTATGCCCATTTTATCACATCTCATTTCAAAAACACCCTCCACTATTCATATTCTATAAAGATAACTAATTACTAAAAGTATTTTGCCAAGCTCTGCGAATGTAGTTTCATCTCACCCTCCTCTATTTTTGGGATCCACATGGCTCCCTTGGGTTATATTCAAGCAAAAAAACCTGTATGAGATCAGAGCTGCTAGATTCCAAGCAATTTCAAATTAACTGCAGGAAAGTTTCAGGAAACCAAAAATAAGATATGATGTGGTTGCAAGTGCCTACTATGTTGCTGTCTGGAGACTAGATGACTAAATTCACAAAGTTATGAAACCGAGGAAGTCTGTGTAAAGAAGTTATTACCAAGATTTCTGTCAAGATTTGTGTACTTAAGCCTCTGGATATTATTTAGTGTGTTCGTTTATCTTTCTTTGTGGCTAAACACTGTACAATCACACATTACTTTCCATTTTCTGTTTAACTTCAAGCAACTGCAAATTACCTATACTGTTTAGTAGGTTTCTGTCATACCCAGGAGCTAACCAAGTTCAGAAATCCAGGCTTTAGTAGTTAAAACTCAGCAAACCTTTGTTCGGTAGCCCTAGGCCCACTCTAGAGACATTCAATGTCAGAAAGTAAACAGAAAGCATTGGCATTGCTTAATTAAAAACATAATTTCAAATAGCTTGGTAAGATGGCTTTTCATTTGTTACATACTCAAAACAATTCTGGTTTTCTCCTTTCACATATGCCTCTTTGTTCTTTCCTCTGGCAGATTCTCAGCCAAATGACCATGTATGTTTCGGTCCATGCCTGCCTCCTCTATTTTATCATCATACCACCTGTGTGATAATCATTCACTTACATTAACTGCTACACTGTGTATCCCATCACCAAACCTCAGTCTGCCCCTAAATTCATAGCAGGTAAGATACAAAAGCAGCACCTGACAGTTTCCAACTGTTGCTTGCTCTGTGTGTGCAGCCTACACATTTTGTATTGAGTTTTGTATGGTATCTATGTGTGTCTGTATATACAAGCACACATACACACCTGAGGATTCTGCCAAATCATAAACCGCAATGGTCAAATTTCCTGTTTTTCTACGTCTCTAGACCTTGATTCTAGCAACTCTATACCCACCCACTCTTTGGTTCTCTTCTCTCCTGTCCAAATGCCCATGAGATGATCTCCTCCATCCCTTCTACCCGCTGATGCTATCACTCATATTACTCTGAGCCTGTTGACTTTGTCCCAGTTCCTTTAGCAACCTAGCCTCTTGGCATGTCAACTAGCATCATGTCCCATCCTGCCACGCTCTTTGCTGGAGTTACAGCTGATGTGATCCTTCTTTGCTTCCGTAAGAAGCTTTCTAGTAACTCTGCCATCTTCCACTGGCAACAGAGACTGTCTCCAGGGAAAGTCAGGCCAAAAATAAGTCTGACATGAAGGAATAGAAAGAGGTGGATGAGCCTCTAAGCAGACTCAAGTCTAGGAAAGCCCATGTTACTAGTATCTTTCTTTCAATTAGTCTCAAAATCCCTCTGAATACTGATTTTCCAGAGTAACATAGCTATGTCCTTGAATTCCTTACTCTTCCAGTTATGTTTACTGTGTCGTGTATTAGCAGCAGCATTGGCAGGAGAGTGAAGGAGGACCGGCAAAATACAAACTTTCAATACCAGGCTGCAGCTGTGTATCTGTAGCAAACAACACATTATAACTTGAGCTGGAAAAGAATGGGATTCTGGGCTACCCAAAGCCTACTGCAGCTGTGTCCAAGTTTAACCAATGAATCTTGGAACAAAGACTGGCTATTGTGGAAAGGTATCTCAGCCTTGAATTTCAATCTCTGGGAGAAAGTCTGGATATAAAAGCAATTAATTTGTCCACTCTCGACTCAAGCACTAGCTTCTTTTCACAGCTTCTTGCCCTCTCACACGCTTTGCCTGTAACATCAACGGACACACATCTCAATGTAAATACTCACGCTTCTTTATAATAAACCGTGAAGCTAATCAGATCTCTGTAGTCCTTTGGGCGATACTGTTCCCATGTGAGCATGATCCGATTCTTCATTGTAGTGTTGGAAACAAATTTCAGAATATGGCTTTCACCTGCAAAACAGAACAATATGTTACATGAGGTTCCCCAGAAACATAAACACAAGGGTGAGCTTCATTCAATTCTAGTTTAATTATAAGTATATAGGCACAATGACGTAGGTGGCTTCAGCTCAGTTCAAGAAGGTGAGGCAGGTGTTTAAAGTGGGGCAAACCAACACCACTTTCCATGACAGTGTAGTGTGTTTTCTTCCTATACCCAAGCCAGGTAAAAGCAGGCATGAGTGAACCAGCTGTAAAATAACTTACCAGCCACATGCCTACCCAACCTGCTTCCTACAAAAAGGGTATAGTTAATCCATATCAAGTAGACACAATCTGGTTGTATCAACTTCAAGAAGGCTGCCAAGGATCAATGGGATCCTCATTCACCAATCTTCAAAAGCCATTCTATTCAGAACAAACACATGGGGCGGCTGTTGTTGTTTGCAGGGGAAAGCTTGGGTTCAGTTCTTGGGGTTGAAAATACAGCATGTAAAATGCGAGAAGCGAGAGCAGTTTCTTGCTTGCCTTCCTGCTTTGTTTTTTATAAAGAGCTTGCAAATCGCCAACGCTCTTTGTATCTTGCCCAACACAACGCCAGCATTTCAAAGCCCCTTTAGTTTACTCGAGAAGTCTGTTTTACAGGAAAGGCAAGTAAGAAGGAAAAGCCCTTTTCCTTCTTTTTTGGAGGCTTTGAAGATACAAATGGAGCCTGGCAAGGGATTTGGCAGTTTGGCAGCATGGCCAGGCATCTATAACTCCTCCAGAAAATGCAACCCCCAGACCTACTCAATGGAAACACAGGCCTTTCTTTACACAAGGCCCAGTGACATCTGTGTTTGGGCTGAAAGACAACAACAATTTGGGGGAGGGAAAACATTTAAAAAATGCTTCGTAGATGCCATCTTTTATCTGCCAAGATTCAACTGCTATGGGGGATCTGATGCTTCTTATGGGTACTGTAGTCACATCAAAGCACCTTGGAGCTCTGAAATAGGATGTCTGTGTCCAAAATCATCATAAGCTACTGATTCATTAGATATGCTATTTCTCTCAGCCTGAGCTCTTCTATCTGTCTTATAAAGAATATTTGTCTACCTTACACAGTTGCTGCATAGAAGACGGAACTGATGTATACACCAAGAAAAGCCCACATTTGAATGCATTTATTATTCTTCATTATTTTGCTTTTTTATTACAGTACATGATTTATTCTAAGAAGATATGCATCTTTATCTCAAGGTTATACAACTGCCCCAATTTCATGCCTTCCCTGAACGCCTTACGTACAAGAGGCTCTGTCTCCATTGTTCCTTGGATTTATATCGCCTTTGCTTTGTCGATCTTTGGTTCCAGTAACCTCCTCCATGCGGTAAATCTCAGAAACGCAGAGCCTGGGATTAAAAGCGAAGTACATCTTCCCCTCTTTGATGGTTAGGTTATGATGGCTCCAGTCCCATAGTTGCTGCAGGTTTTGGTTGTCCAGAACATAAAATGAGTAATTCCTAAAAACCAGAATTTAAAAACCAAATCAGTTCATAAAATAAATGGCATACAATTCCCATCCTGCAATGGCTTCATATCCTTTAATATCTGACATTCAAAATCTATATACCCTTCATATTATGGTTGAGTCTCCCTTATCCAAAATGAAGTATTTTGCATTTCGGACTTTTGTAATATCTGTATTTGAATATACATACATAATGGGTATCTTGGAGATGGGACACAACATTCATTTATGTTTTATATACACTTTATACACATAACCAAATAATTTGGTGTGAAAGTAAGTTTGTACGCTTAACCATCAGAAAGCAAAGGCGTCACTATCTCAGCTACCCATGAAAAAAGTTTTGGCTTTTAGAATATTTTGGAATTCCCTTTAAGGGAGACTCAACCCATAGAAGTTGAGTCTTCTCTACCTCTATAAGGTAGAGGTGGAGAAGCCCCAGAAGTCCCAGCTACCATGGCCAATTTTTAGGGCCAATGGAAATTGTAGTCCCAAATATTTGGGGAGCCAAATGTGCCCTATCCCCACTGTTAGAAAAAACTGGCATTCAGCACTGGTGACAAATGCAACCATTATGTTTTGGTTGATCTCCCCACTGTTGTGGCAGACACCCCAATTCCCACCCACATCACTGTCCTCTCAAATCATAAGCAATGCAACTGGAGACTGGCACTTGCCCTATTCAAGGCCAGTTCCACAATCTTCCATTGGTGGTGGAAAGAGACCACCATCGTATTGGTGATGCCCTCAACATGAACAATCCAGGGCAACACGCCCATTGAAAGAGACAGTGGGGCTTTTCAAGGGTGGAAAGGAGCGAGGGCCCTTCTTCTGACTGCTTCTTCCATCACCAAGTGGAATTTTAAGAATGTAAAGCTGACCAAAGTGAGAGGCCTGAGAAAAAGGGGAGGTTTGGGAAGAAACCCTCATGCGGTAACATAATCCTTTCAGTCCAGATAAATCAGACACATACAAGTAGTGCCTTTTTCCCATGACCTTGCTAACACCTTGTTCAAACAGCTTCCCCAAATTCTTGTTTATTAACTGCTGTCACAGCGTATATCTGAAATGAATTGTTACACTGGGAGATGGAAGAGACAGAGGAGGAGGGAAAACAGCAATTTCCCAGACAAATCCCACTGCCAGAAAGGCAGCTGCAACCTGTATGGTTGTTCCTCATCCTCCTCTCACCACTAAGCAATATCTTTTTACGCATCTTGTGAAAAGGTGAAGTTATCCTTTGATTTGGAGACACCGCAAGGAATTTAACATTGGGCACCTGGGCATATAGGAGCATCCCAAAGAACACACTGAGCTGCAAAAATATTTTGCCTTTTCATACTTTTAAACACCTCATACACAGGCAAAACAGGATAAATGATACACATACAAGCCCAGAAAACAAAATGTAGGATGCTGTAGCAGTTACACAATTCAGCATCTTGAGTAACCTTAAAAACGACATCTACCAAGTTTCTAGTCCTCATGACTGCAGATCTCTCCAGAAATGCACAGGAACATTTCAAGAACCTAGCATAGCTAAATAAGATATTTAATAATGGGGAACAGGGCTGTGGAGAGGACTTCTATGAGAAGGGGCCATTGCTGAATCACATGTTCTATAACCCAACTCCAGATATGTCTGGTTCCATCTACTCAAGACCCTAAACAGCCCTTGCACATCAGGGCTGGCAGCAGTGGTCTAGATGCACAGACTGACATCTTCCAAGGTAGCTTCCTAAGTTCCTAGTGCAAACACCAAAACTAGATTGGTAATGAAAATAGGTTTTGAGGAATGCTGGCAAAAGATTGCCAGCCATCTTTCATTTAAATACAGTGCATCCTTGGTATCCGCTGGGCTTTGGTCCCAAGATCCCTCATGGATACCAAAATCCATGGATGTTCAAGTCCCATTAAATACAATCACATAATAAAATGGTGTCTCTTATATAAAATGACAAAATCAAGGTTTGCTTTTTGGAATTTATACTTTAAAAATATTTTCAGATTGTGTACGGTTGAATCTGTGGATAAAATATCCATGGATATGGACGTCTGACTGTACGCTCTGTTTTGAACATCATGTCTTATTTGAATTGGGTGCAAAACCAACAACCATGATTTTACCTTTACGCTGAAAGCTGCCGTATCAAGAAAACAAGGTGACAAAATCCTTACCCTTCCAGCTGATCTTCTCCATTAATGTATCGCAGATTCTTCAAGAAAGACAGAGACACCAGGGCATGTGAGTGACGGATCTTCACGTAGCCAGTCACGGTTTCTATCAGGCCCATGAAGTTCTCCAGTTCCGAGGCAATGTTATCTAAAAGAAGAATTGCAGGGAAATGCTCGCTTAAAGGTTATGTTTCGCATACAGCTAACTAACAAGCCTTTCCTAATTAAATGCAGCCCCCTTGCTCCGTAATCTAGCCTGCATGATTTATCTATGAAAACGAAGCAGATGGAATTCAAAACTAGATACGGCGACAATTTGCACTCTTCACTTTTCAGCTAGTCCGACCGGCTTCTCTGTACATGAATGCTCACTGCAAATGCCAGCCTTGAATTCTGAGCTTTCAACAGCCAATGTTTTGGCAAGAGTCTTGAATGCAGTTGTAAATCTATGCATAGAGGAAACCACAACTTCTATTATGCTCCCTGACAGATGCACACTTTACATGAACAGAAAATGTCTCAATGGCCGTAGGTGATGCAAATCATTCTGCATTGGCACAAGCAAATTTCAACAAAATGAATGGATTATAAGGATTTGCTCTGAGCCAATAACCATCTTGTCCAATCAGGTGCCTCTGACACCTCCGAAACAGAACATGGCAGCCAATTTCGCTAACCAATTATTCAGAGGTGCGCTAGTCCTGAACACAAAGGCTTTCTAATTATCATGTGAGAGAAAACTTCTTCAGGCAGTAAGACCAGAACTACAAAATTGACTTTGCTTCAGTAGCATTGATCCAAAAGAACAAAAATGAATCGACAGGTAATCAATACCTTTACTAGGGACACTATAATGTTACAACAGATGGACAAACTTTCAGGTTCTCCTTAACGCTTACTCAGACTAGAACTGTGAGTATCTGTGCGGGAATGTTTACAGCATGGGATTGAGTGGTGTGCAAGACTCCCCATAGCTCTTAATAAAATTCACCAAGGGAAAGGATGCAAGCGTCCCACAAGTTTTGCTAGAGTCCAACATGAAGAAAAAATAAATTATGTTATTTCTAGGGTTGTCAAATGAGTCAGGGCAAGAGGAATGGCTCTTCCTTCAACCAGTGCCTCCTCCTGCAACACATTCCAGCTTTTTAACCAAGTACCTTATCTTGGACATTTTGTTCCACCGGCTTCAGTTTATGATGGATGATGAGCTAACTTAAAAGATGACTAACAGCACTGGGCAAAACTTGACTTAGCAAAGGTGTGAAACACTGTTCAGAAGGGGGGAACAGAGGCACAAACACATGTAGAGATGGGTCAAACATGCTTCCCCAGACCAGCCCTTACACTCGAAGCCAAGAAATTTCAAGTATTCCATTTTGGGTCCTCCTCCCAACTTTCGTTTAGAAAGAGGTGAAGCATATATTTCATGGAGGACGAGGAGGAAGAGAAAAGAGTAACACTTTTTAAAGATTAGCGTCACTTGGATTCTTCCCAGGGGATGAATCACCCGGCTGACAAATCTTTAACTGAACACTCATTTTCTGTTAAGACACGTACTAGACAAGGCCGACACGGCAATGAGGAGCATAAGGCTGGGAGGTATGGCGCCAGTATTTAAAGAGGGCATCATGTATGCTGCAGGAAAAAACCTTTGCCAATGGGCAAATACTTTAATCCACAGACATGCCACCCAAGGTCTGTGCAGACAGAAGTGCCAACTGCAAATCACAGCCTTACCAAAAAACACCCCAGAAGAGTAACATGGGCCTCTTCTCGTCTCCTCCAAGATTTGCATTTGAAATCCTTATCTCAGGATCCACCTCTAAGGTTATACTGAGAATTCTTATCTGAGAAGAAGCTCTAATTGTTAAAGTGGAACAAAAGGCATGCTCTCGATAAATATCCAGCACATACTAATCTAGACAGACGAGATCCATCCAAAATTTAAATGCGAAAACCATGGAGACTAAATGTATTTGCATGCATCTGCTCTCCCAGCATCCTGTACCAATGTTGTTCCATTTCAACTGAAAAATACTTCTTGCTGGAGAAAGAAGGAGCAGCAGAGATAAAAGTGACAAACACAAGTGATGTCCCCAAATTTCTCTGCCTCTCATTTAAACAATCAGCCTGATTTTCTGAGGCAAACAGGCCCCACAAAAGCAGTATACAGTTTGATCAAATCGGAAGCTACACATTCTGAAACCATTATCATAAAAACAAATGAAAATGTAAAGCACATAAACTCCAGCAGCAGAAATTAAAAGCAGGATGGGGAAAAAGTTTATAAAGCTCTGTTTCAAAGGCAGTTAAAGAGGGGACCAAATACATTAAGCAAAAGATCAGACCACTGTTGGGGGGGAAATCCTGGTCTCTTGCACTGAACAGTCCAAATGACCTTGATGGACCTTGGAGCAGGACATAGGGTCCCATGTCCATTCCCACAGGTTCAGATTGCCCTTCAAAAAAAGGATTTCGAAGGCAGGCCCCTGAGCTTAAAATTGGGCCCAGAGATATGCCTTCAACCTGTGAAGCTGGGACACAATAGGTGTCATATGCTCCATCACTTGGCAGCCATAAACCATCATGAACCATCCCCAAAAGGCAAACCACCACCACCACCTTGTATGCATTATGATAATCCTGATGTAACCAAGATACGAGTGATTTAGGATTTAAAATAGGACTACAGGCAGAAAAAGGGTTCCCTTAAACAAGCAAATAGGTTTGAGGCTCCCAGAACAATTTACGCTGGAAACATGGAAAACAAATAGTCCTGGCCAATGGTTAAAATAGGCCAAAGAAGAACGGAATAAATAGGAAATAAAATAACCAAGTAGGAGTGTCTTGTTTTCTTTATCTAAAGGAGGCCAGTGGAAAGCTTCTGACATTTTAAAAAATATCTGTTCAAGAGGCAAGAAGTGATGGGATGCAGACAAAAATGGCAGGTCGTGTCAAAGGGATAGTAACTCACCTGCAATTTACCTACGATGAAGCAAGGCAGAGTGCATTTTGTTTATATGGCTATGCGACCGGGTATCCAAAAACATTGTAATTTGCAAAATGGTCCATATTCATACATATGTGCTCATAGATTTGCAAGATACCCATAGTGGAGTAGGCATCTCCCAAGGAAGTAGATTGATACCGAATGGACACAGAAAAGCAAGCAGTTTTTGCTTAAGTCCGCAAGGTGACCCAACAGAGTCAGCAACTCATTCAACCCCTCCTTTCATGTACTTACTGCCACGACGGATATTGATAAGCAGGTTCCCTTTGATTTCTGTGCACCCCTTTAAGGACTGTGCCGATGTGACGGAGTCAATGGTCACCGTCTTCTCTTCCGCACACACTTTGGGGCAAGGGCCTTCACAAGGGCTGCAGAACATGCTGCCAAGACGAAAAAGAGACTAAAAGGTGAGGGGGGGGGAATGCTTTCTCTGATGTTGTGTTTCAAAACAGAAGTTTGCCTAGAGGCTAAACTAAACAGACATGTAAAACAGACATTAAATACAACACATAAATACTATAATTACATACCAATCTGAGCATGAGCTCATCTGATTTTAGAAGCTGAGCAAGGCTCAACTTGGTTTGTACTTGGATGGGAGACCACCTTTTTATTAAGTGATCTTTAACAAATATGTAACTTTTACAACTACTTGATTCTTGGCTTTGGCCGTATGCTTTTGTGCAAAGACCAAGGTGATGTTTGTAATATATTACATACATATAGTAATGGCTGATTACTAATTACAATAACTTTTAAAGTGACTGAGTGATTCACCATCGGGTTTAGAAAGGAATGGTGTTGGATTTCATGAAAGTAGACTAGTTGTGCCTCTTGATTCCTATTGTGAGATCTCACCACAAGAAATTAAATTTGTGAGGCTTACAATGTTTTGGAGGGGAAAAACTGAGCGCAAAACAATGAACACGTTTTAAAAATACAAGTGGTCCAAATTCTGAGAACTTTAAAAACATGCCCAAAACAAGCTTTGGCAAACTGGGGGCAAAGCAGAAAGTAGGTGGCACTGCCATAAATAAATGTGGACATCAGGAAAAATGCATAAATAAATCTGCATAAATTTGCAAAAATTATCAACTCAAAATCTCACAACATAGGAAGCCAGCCCAGGAGGCATGCAAGGGAATGCTACAATACCGAGACTGAGTAATTTTTCACATGCCTTGTCAACACTACCTACCCATTTTTCCTGATTAAGGCAGAGACTCAGATAAGATAAGCACGCTATAGTTTTTATGAGTGCTTTTAATCATCTGAAAACACAAGTGGTCAGATAGCGGCAAGGAAAAACATTTCCCAGTAAACACTGGGTTACTACCTAGGGGCAGAGATCATTGCTGCACACCTGTATGCAAACTAGAAAATCCTAGGGGAAAGGGAAGGTCTATTTGGACAACTTGCACAAAAGCTAATAAAACCAGGTGTCCTCAGAAAGTCAAGCCAATGCCCAAAGAAAAGCAAGCAGTCCTGTGTTTTAAAGCAAAACTAAATAAAATCAAAGCTGAGATGAGAATACCATAATTGTCTTTACCCTATTACATTGTACTGAGGATGGAGCAAGTTTGTTTGCTGCTGCTCCAAAGACTAAGACACAGAGCAATGGATCCAAACTATAGCAAAAGAGAGTCCAACTCAACATTAGGAAGGGTTTCCTGACAGTATGAGCTGTTTGACAGTGGAACACAGTGGTTTGGAGTGTGGTGGAGTCTCCTTCTTTGGAGACTTTTAAATAAAGGCTGTATGGGATGCTTTGGTTGTGAGTTCCTTCATGGCAGAAGGTTGGATTAGATGGTCCTTGGGGGTCTCTTCAGACTCTATGATCCTATGATCCTGCATCCAAATAAGTGAGTTCTGGTAGAACTGGGAAACATTACTGATTGGGAAACCCTGGGATTATAATCCAAAAAAAAGGTAAATTTCCAGTTCCAGTTATGGCCCATAAAAGCTGCTGGGACAAATAACTGAATCTCTCACATTTTCACTACAATAGGCCCAACCCTTCAGCATCTGTCACTAAAGTCCTTTGGCCAAAGGTTTAAATGGAACACTTCAGGAAACACAAAAACGCAGTAAGGCCAAAAAAGGTTCACTCACCCTGTTATTCAGTGACCACAATATGCAGTAAACAATCTATAGGAACCAGCAGGTGAGCACAAAGTGCTACATGCAAAAAAATATTCCCAGGTTGTTCAGGTCTAGCCTGTACCTTGGGAGGATTTCATGATTAAATGTTCCCTTAATATGAGAATATTTTCTGCATGTACATATTAGGCAGAAGAATTCAAGCCTGGCTTTTCCCTGTACATTTTAGTTTTCTGTGTACACAGATTTTAATATACAGTGTATGTAATTATCCTCCTCACTATTTCCACCAATTAGGATTTTCCATGAGTTTAAATCCAATTTGAAGCTAAGCAGGTGTAGACTTGATTAAGGATGGAAAACAAATGTAAGATCCATACGAGAAGACAATATGTGCAATGCCTTTTGCAAACCGAATAAAACAAACCAGCAACATGGTACTTTGGAGCATCTTCAAATGGTTACATTCAGAATGTAAAGCCATTCTCCATTCAAAAGAACGCATCCAGAATATCTATTACCTTTGGGTATCATTGCGTATAAATCCAGGAGGGCAGTCCTGCACACACTCATCCTCGTGAATCACAAAACTCTCGTATTCAGGTACGTCGGCGGAAAGCAGTATTCGGGAGCAGTTCTCCTTTGTAATGCAACGCCAGCCTTCAAACTTGTAGGTGTTGGGAGGGCAAGTGGGGACACAAGCGCCATCGTGGTAGTAGTTGCGGCAAGCCACACATGCGGTGTTGTTGTTCGGTGCTGTGCAGCTTCCCAAGCATTCTGGGTGGCAGCACTCGTTGTCGTCTGTGCAAGCGTATTTGCCGCAAGAGCTGGGACACACTGGAAAAGAGACAAGAGGGAGAAACAAGTATGAGACTGCATTGTAAATGACAGGAAAAACAAACACAGTGTTGTGGCACACACTCGTCTTTGTTTATATTATGTTTTATCAATATTTATTTATTTGCATTCTGCTCTTTCACCCCCAGAATGTTCACTATGGCTTTCAAAACTGTGAGGCACAAGTAAAAACAACAACAAAAAACACAACAACATCCAAATACATTAAGTAAGAATTTTAAACCAAAGCTCAGCATTCTGTAGCTAGAAAAACAAGCAAGACAGTGAAATGGAATGCTCCAATTGAGAAGCACCAGGTAAAAGTATGGCCACTGCATTTTGGATCCATTTACAGAGCTGTTTAAAAACAGGACCGTATAACCACAACACAAACAATTGTGGATAAACTGAACCACAGAAGTCTAGTTTCACATCCTCAAAGGACTGCTGCATGAAACACTTTGCATGGATCTACTCATCGCAAGGAAGAGAGGACTTAATCAACACAGAACTCAAGCATATATACTGTTTGCATAAAATTCTGACATACCGCGATATAGTTTAACTCAAAATATTTACAAGAGGCATCCCTTTGTAGAAGAACTGTGGTTGTCTAAGTCAAGAAGTAATTAAAGCACCATTTTGTGATCCTCTCTCTTTCACCAAAGAAGCTGGAATTGGTCTATCAGCTACTGTTTTAGGCCCAGAAACTGGGCAACCAATCCTTAGCAAATGCATCTGCATGGCATAGTTACATCAGTTAGGTACCAGTTTAACCAAGCAAGAATTTAGAATTGTCCATTACAAAATTCTAGCAAATTCCCCTGAATTGCAGGTGGCTAAGAATGTGGGAGGCACAGTAGGCTCTCCATATCCATGGTTTCGACCATCCATGCCTTGAAAATATTCCAAAAAGATATCAGTTCCAAAAAGCAAGCCTTGACTTTGCTATTTTATATAAGGGACACCATTTTGCGATGCCATTGTATTTAATGGGACTTGAGCATCCATGGATTTTGGTATCCACAGATGGTCAGGAACTGATACCAAGGGCCTGCTGTATAGGGTTGGAGAGCTACACTAGAGGATTCTAGCAAAGAGTTCTAAGTACCTCATTAAACTATGAATTCCAGGATTCCTTAGAATGGAGCCATGTTCGCCAAAGTGGTCTCAAACTACACAGTGTGCTTTGTGTCATGGGAAATCATCCTAGTAAATAACAAAGCTGTAAGATGATACCACACTATTTGCTGAAGCAAGAAAAGGGAAAAAAATACACACTTTTCTCTATTTCAGTGCTAAGCAAAAAAGTGGCTTCGCCAACGGTCACAAATTTATTGCTAGTCCTTGGCATACTAAGAATAAGTTTGTGCCTATTGGCTACAATAATTTTTTGCTTTCCTAGAAAGCCAGAGACTGGCAGCCAATGATTCAGGGACCACTATTTTGAGTTGTTGTTTTGCGCCTCCAAGTCGTTTCCAACTTATGGCAACCCTAAGGCAAATCTATCATGGGGGTTTCTTGAAAAGAGTTGTTCAGAGGAGGTTTGCCATTGCCTTCCCCTGAGGCTGAGAGACTGTGACTTGCCCAAGGCTACCCAGTGGGTTTTATGGCAGGGTAGGAATCAAACCCTGGTCTCCAAAGTCATAACTAGTACCATACTAGAGAAAAAGTATGCATTTTTGCCTTCCCTTGCTTCAGCAAATGATGTGAAGTAACTGCCATTCCCTCATCTCAGAGAGCCTGAAAAGCAGGGATGTGGAGCTGGTATGCAAACCTTTGGTTCCAACTTCTCTATTTTTCCACTGTCCTACTCTGGCTGCTTCCTAAATGGCAAATGTCTATTAATTAGTAATAATAAAATTTACTGGTAGCATAAGGCCTGATGATTCACTGCCACATGAATCATCCGTCTCCTTAGGATTGACAGAAAAGGAAATGTTATTTATTTGATTAGAATTTCTGAAGAAGCAAACTTTCCTAAATCCCTATGAAATAAATATGCAAAACACAAAGTAGGCATTCAATATTGTATGCTTTTATTTGGGAGCCGGAGTCGGTACATTGCCACCAACTCTGCCTCCACCCAAAAACTGCTTCCGACTCCATGACTCCAAACCCTGCTGAGAAGCCCTGCTCAAGAGAGAAGCTTCTCAACTCCTTTTCGGAGGGAGGCCCGTGCCTCACTTTGTTGGATTGCCTTACAGTTTTTAGACAAAATCCCTTGTTCTTATCGCTTCCAAAACGCCATGACTTCAGCAAAGGCTGAAAAGGAACAATCAGGTGAATAAACAGTCAGTCGGAGAGCATGAAAAATGGAGCCAGCAGGGTAAGACTTCTGGCAAGCAAAGGCCACAGCCTCCGCCAAGGATGGCATCATGCCAGCTCCACGTGGGCAGGCACCAAGTTGCCAAGCGTGGGATCCTTCCTTCTTTTCCCCCTTAAAAAGATCCTCCTCTTTCTTGTAAAATGATATTCAAGTCTTCCTCTCCTCTTCCAATCCAACCCCTCCTCCTCCTCCTCAACCGTGAAACAAAGGAAAGCATTAATATCTATCCACACAAGTGTTTTGAGCAAAAACTTTAGGTCCAAAAAAAGGAACCCAGAAAAATACATCTGAGCTGCGCACATAACCTTGACTGATTTCATTTATGAATTTGGAAATAGTAATTTCTGTAATTCCTGGGAGAGGCTAGTTTTTACAAGGCTTTCACAGCTTTTTGCACACATACAGAAACTACACTTTCAAGCATGAAATATTTATTCAGTGAACAGGTTGAGTTTCCCTTATCTAAAATGCTTGGGACAAGAAGTGTTTCTGATTTTGGAATATTTGCATCTACGTAATGAGATATCTTGGAGATGGGACCCATACACCTTATACCTGATGGTAAGTCTATACAAAATGTGTCTAATAATTCTGTGCATGAAACAAAATTTGTATATATTGAACCATCAGAAAGTCACAATCTTAGCTACCCATGCAGACAATTTTGGATTTTGGAGCATTTTGGATTTGAGGATGAGGGAGACCCATCTTTTTCTGAATTCTTACTGTAGGAAGGCTTAGCAATTCGCATAACTTGGTGGAAAGGTAGGGCAACATCATGGGGATGGGACCCAAGTCTAAACATGAAATACTGTAAGTAGGATATTGTAGCTAAAAGAGACCAAGAAAAATTCCATGAGACACAAAATAAAAATATCCTCATATTATGCAGGATAACATATTTCCAAGGCATATCTGAATTCACAATCCCATGGTTAAAGAGAGGAGGGATGGGAAAGCACCTAACTAGACCACTACATTACAGAGGAACAAAAATATCCCTGCCATTTACAGGGCAGGCAAACAGCAACAACAAAATAGTTTTCTACCCTCTATCTAAAGTAACCTGTCAATGAGCCTTCATTGCTGTAAGGCTGGTCACTAAGTGAAAGCAGCCGTCTGCGAAGTATCAACACTAGGCAAACATACCGGGACACCATAGTGATATCAAGTAAACATTCATGCTCTGTCAGCTTTGCCAACATTGTCCTCTGGGAAAAGGCAGTGGGATGCACTGGTTCTATTAGTCGGCCCCAAACTAGTATCATCTTCCAGACCAGTGGTTCTCAGGCTCTCTGGTTTGGGCACCAGCAATTTCTGCCAGGATCCGCCACTAAATTTAGGCCAACTGAGTACAATTGTGTCTTTCTTTCTTAGAAACTTGCCAATGGCTCAGAGACCAGCAGTGGTCCAGGGGTCACCACTTTGTGTAGCACAGCTCCAGATTGTGTAATGGCATGCAGCATTGTGGAAGATGCAGTCCAACAGAAATGCAGTACACCAGTTGAGGAAGGATGGGTTACACTGTTCAACCAGGCAAAGTTCAAGTCTAGCCATGAGGAAACCTTTACCTCCTTGGAGAGAAGTAGAGCATGAATGGAGCTAAAGAGTGGTATAGTGGTGGTTTGAGTGTTGGACTCCAGGATTCAAACCCATCCATGGAAACACACTGGGAAACTTTGGGAAAGTCACATTCCCAGCCCAAGAGGAAGGCAAAAGCAAACCTCCTCTTCCCAAGAATGTCCCATGATAGGGTCACCAAAAGTCAAAATTTTGGCACAAGGCAACAGATAAATAAATGAAATAAGCAGGAATCAACTTGAATTCCAATTGTTTCACAAGACAGATAAATCATTGGTGAGGACAACTTGCTGGTGTTATAGGAGGAAAGACATGTAAGATGGAAAGAAGCTGGTGATAATGCTGGCTATTTTCCATGACCTTTGTTACCAGTAGCCTTCAACTACCTCCTAACCACCATTTTCATATTTAAGCACAGGAGACACACATAGAGGCTGTGTTTTCATTTTTCATCCTCATGGAAGGACCTTGGGCTGGACGCATTTGCTGACGTACATGCAAAACACACACACAGGGACATCATCTTGAAGCAGACATAATTCCTGCCCTTCTCATCCTATAGGCATCCGAAGCTTCTTGCAAGTAGCTTTAGGGTAAGAGTCGATAGCTTTGGTCCACTAGTATCTCACAATACTGCAAGGTAGATGTCTTAGAAGCCACCTTTTGAAACTCATGTCTGCTTGGTCCAAAACCAATCCCTGTGTCCTACATTAGATCTCTAAGTACAGGGTTAAGAGGCGGCAGGATGAAACACCGGTACATCTATCACACACGTCCTTCTTTTCTGATGATTCCCAGCCAGAACTGAAATGTAAATCAAGCTTGTAAAATTATACATATTCATTTAAGTGCAAGTGGTAACGTGTCTGTTCTCGGAGCAAAGCAATAGCTTTTTATTCTTAAGAAGTTATCCGAGACCATCTCCCAAGGTCTAAAAGCAACTAGTGTCTCGTGTGTCCCACAACTATCCAACAAAAGTAATAAATCTTGTTTACTGGATCATCATCATCCAGGGATGGAGGGAGGGAAGAAGAGAAGGAGCAGGGAAATCAATGCTCCTGAAAGGAGGAATCCACAGGAAGGAAGGTGTCATAACAGCCAGCGTCAAAATGCTAAATGCTTGCCTTTTCTTCCTGATAAATAAACTACAAATATCAGTTCTCTAGAAGAAAAGAAAATATCACCTGCTAGGACCTTATTAATTTGTTTTTTAAACCCTCCCTGCCATTCCCTGGTGCTAAGAATCACAAGCAATTAGCGCCCGTTGCTTTGAGCGCCACAGTTTGTGTACAACTGTCCACACTTGCAAAACACCGGGGAAAAGATTTCTGGCAAACTCAAAAGAGGGCACAGCGGCAAACCAAGGTCACGTTGTCTGCAGAGTGAGAATTATATTTGACCCAAATTCATTTTGCCAACTGCTGTATGTTCATTCCCTTGTTTACTCTTTACCGGAGCCACTCTTATCCAATGGATATTTCCAAGCCGCTCGGAGGATCTTCCAGAAATTCTTGCTCCTCCTTTCCATAGTTGTTGTTGTTTGTTTTAATTCATGTCCGACTTATGGTGGACCCAAGGTGAACCTGTGACAGGGTTTTCTGGGGCTGAGAGTGTGTGACTCACCTAAGGTCACTCAGTGAGTTTCTGAGGCCAAGTGGGCAACCAAACCCTGGTCTCCAGAGTCACAGTCCAATGCTCAAACCACTACATAATGCCTCTCTCCCTCTTTCTAGACATTCAGAGGCTGCATTAAGAAACAGCAGCCAATGTTTTAGTTTGTTGACCAAAGCACCTGAGGACAATCGGCTGGCATTTTAGGGAGGGGATGAAAGAGGTAATTCCAGAAAGTCTTATTGGTATGTGTTGTTGCTGTTATATTTGTGCATGTGTCGTTTCTCCTGGACAGTGTAAGAGGGTTATACTGTATGCCAGTTTTCCTTCATTCACACTATGGCAATAAACAACTCTTTTGGGAACGTTCTGCAGTGGCAGCCTTTTCGTTTTACTCTTTTAACAAAAAATGTTTGTGAAGACCATTTGCAAATTTCCTCTATTGTTTGTTTGCTTGGGGAGGTCTCTGTCTACTTGCTGTCATGGTCAACCTCCAATTCAAATAATCCCACGTGGCAACTCACTACTATGCGGAGAGCCAACCGCCTTTTGTCAGCTCCAACATTACAGCGCGCCAAGGATTACGGCCAAAACTGCTTCACAGCAGATTCCTCTAACTCTCCTCCAGCCTTTAGGCAACATTTCCCCACCCTGCTAGAACCCTTCATGGGAAACGTTTAGGGAGCAATCACTTGGGAAATTGCTCTTTTTCAGGATCCTAAAACTCACTCCTACCATAAATGGGGTTTTCCCCTTGATTTACACAGTGATCCTGTCTTATGAGACATAGCAAAGGAAACTGGAGGCATTAAGGATGGTTGAGATGAACCAGCTGAAACTGAAAACATTATTATGCAAGGGGCAGGATGTTTAAACTTACTGAAAGCTTTGTATATGGTTCATCCAAATATGCACATGATATTAGGTAAGTTTTGGGGGTGTTTAGATCTCTTGATCTTGCAAGATGTTGCAAAAAAAAAACCAGGGATGTGGAGCAGAATGACCACATGGAAGTTTGCACAGCCTTAGTCAAAATAGCATTGACATTTCTATACCGCTTCATGGCGAATTCAGCACTCTCTATGAAGTTTACAATCTGTAAGCCAATTGCCCCCAACAAACAGGGTACTTATTTGAACAACCTATGAAAGGAGGGAAAGCTGAGTCAAACTGGAGCCCTAATGCACAATGCTGTGGCTGCAGTACCAGCATTTAACCATTGCGCCACTAGGTGAAGTGGTGCAAGAAGCCTAGACCTAAACAGACTAGGCTCAGTGATTCTCAAACTATGGCCTTCCAGGTGTTTTGGACTTCAGCTTCCAGAATCCCAGACCACAATCCCAGAGCATATCTAGAGAAGGGTGACCAAAAAGCCTGACTGCTTATTCGGGAATTCTTCTTACCACACTGTCTGGCTAGAATAAGGTTCATATTTTTATTTTTCCTTCATTTAAAGAAGTTCACAAACTTGAAAGTGTGTGTGAGAGAGGGGGGGGAAGTGAGCAAGATGATGATGATGGT
>NC_056527.1:165484943-165575046 GCF_019175285.1 Sceloporus undulatus | reverse complement strand
GATGGTGATGAGCGTGATGATGATGATGATGATGATGATGATGATGATGATGATGATGATGATGATGAAACCAAGGCTGTCGGGTTGGATTTGGAGTTCTGGAATCAGAGTCACAAGCAATTATGGGCGGAGTTGGAATTGGTAGAAATGTTCCAACTCTGTCTTCAAATTAAAATTGTATAATTTTAAATGGGTTATTTTTTTGCCTATTTTCACAGGAATTTAGGAATGTTTTCTGGTTCAGAAGTTTTAATCAAATAAATCTATTTTATTTTCTATTAACCTAAGTAGACTGACGTCTCACACGGCGGCGGTGATTAAATTCCTTGTGCTATCATACAGTAATTCTTTTATAACTAACTAATATACATTCAACATTTATAAAGGAGTCGGAAACAGCAGAAAAATACAGGAGTCAAAGGGTTGGCGCACTGACTCTATAGCCGTGAACATAACACCATTAATCCCTGTTTCTCATGGTGATGCTCTCCAAGGACATGCACTTAATAATAATAATAAAAACCTTAATAACAGATGTGTTACCTTGAAAATTCAGAGCTATATGAACTTTCCATACAACTTTATTAAACGGTTGCTGTCTTTCCATAACTAACCAAAGTGGAATTCAGAGCTTATTCTATATTTATCCCTCATCTGACCATTTGCGCTGTGGGCTCCATCCCCACATTTTGTCACTGTGTGCAAAGCTATGCAAGTTATTGTGAGCTCCCAAACTTTGCTGATTTCCTAACAAGGCAGGTTTGTGTCCAGAGGAGGAACAAACTGGGGGCTTGTTTTTGTACAAGTGGAAGCCAGAGTCTGAGGCCGTAACATTTAAGCTCAAGTACACAAAGTGGCTTTGGGCAGTCTATTTCAAACCTAGCGTGTGTGTGTTGTATGTCTACAAGTCATTTCCAACTTATGGTGACCCTATCATGGGGTTTTCATGGCAAGATTTGTACAGAAAAGGCTTGCCATTGACTTTTTGAGGCTGAAAGAGTATGACTTGCTCAAGGTCGCCCAGTGGGTTTCATGGCCAGGCAGGAATCAAACTCTGGTCTCCAGCGTTGTCATCCAACAATTATACCACTACGCCATGCTAGCTTTCAAACCCAGTATCAGAGTCCATTTATGCGTGAATTACATTCTTTTTATAGAGTCCCACTTCCAAGCGTCCAATGCATAATTCCTTCACTGCTTTCTGTATCTTCCCTCCCTCTCTTGACAACTTCAGTTGATAGATATGGTCATGCATGGTATACTCAATTCATAACCACAGATAAACAAGAGTGTGATTATCTATGATTAACACTCTGTTGGGATCACAGTATAGGAATCTCTGCAACCTTTTTACTATAGGAGGTTGCACTAATGCAAGGGTTGGGTTAGGGGGGCATACAGTTATACAGGATACCTTGGAGTTGACATCCTTCAACCTCCAAAAATTCGTACAATTCCCCCCAACATCTGCCTGCCAACATCTTCTAGGGACACACTGGACAATACCTCCATGGTCTGGACATAGCTTGAAATGTTTCAGACCCAGGAGAAGCCATTTTTAAGATGAAGTGTCCAGTTAAAAGGTCATTTGGAGGCAATTCTTTAGGAAGACATGGGAGCCACAAAAATGAGCTTGGGACCATAGGCTGTCCACAGGTTGCATTTTCCCCATCCCAAATATTCTGGACTCAAGGTCATATCCTGGGTTATATGGAATATTTAAATGAAGACTCCCTGCTAACCCATCAAAAAAAGGAGTCTAGCTTATAACCAAACCAGGCCATTATTATTTGTCCACGTAACAAAAAATATTCCCATCATCTCAAGATTTTCATCATCAGGGTTTCTTGACGTCCAACAGGCATCTTTTCAGGCAATTTTTTCAAGCATTTTCAAATATTCACTCCTTCCCTAACACACACACAAATGTGTACGCTCACACAAACCCTGTGCCAAGGAACAAGACTTCAAACAAATTCATCTTTGGTCTTTGAAAGGGAGAAGAAAAGACAGACATGCACACCCAACTGTACAGTTCAGAGCAAGTACAGACAAGTGACGCCAACCTCAGAAAACACGTTTTGCAAACAACCAGAAATCCCTGAAACAAACAAACAAAAGGGCCATAGGCTGAAGTCATCATGGGAATAGCTAGGACTAGAGTCATACAGTACCAGTCCTGTTTTGCTTGTAAATTCAGCTCCCGTGATAAAGACAGAGCTGAAAACACCCTCTCCGAATCATTCCTGAATTAAGACGATTGTTCCCAAACGCAACCAAATACGTGTGCGAATGCTGGATGGATAATAAACAGCAGCACTCCTTGTACAGACAATACGGATGATGGTCAGCTTTTCCGAAGGAAAGAAAGAGAACTCAAGAGGATGTAAGAATGTGCCCTGTTTCCCCCTCTTGCAATAAAACCAAAACAAAACATCCTCTAGGATATGATCTGATGATGAATGTTTCTAATATAGGAAGAGATACAGACCTAAAACAAAGTGATTTGAATGTACAGGAATGCAAGAGATGGATTAGCATACTTTTCATCTACAAAAACAGTTTCCAAAGCCAAACCACTACATTCACCCCCTCCTCTCCCCGGCCCACAGAAAACCAATGCATGAAATTTTAAACTTCCTTTCCAACCATTTTAATGTTTTATATGTGATCCAGAAGAGAAGGATGATCTCTTGATCCAGTGGAACATCCTTTCTGAAGCAACATCTCATCTGTCTTTCAGACACTGGCTCAATTAACTTTATACCAGGCAGACTGTGAAATCGGTACTTATTAAAAACAAGAGAAGACAGCATGTGCACTTCAGGCAGAATGCTTTTCAAAGTGTAATTGTTTAAAAATAATGAAAGGTGACCAAAATGTTCTAAAGGGTAACCCATTAACCAATGGCATGGGAGCACCAAGTCCTCATTGCTTTTTATATCCAGACACTGAGGATTTCCACTTACTATCCTTAGCATACACAGAGAGAATTACTGTACTTCCACAACCTTGCAGCTCCTTCTCCACATGGTCCTTTCCTGCTGCATCAACTGTCCCATTTAGGCACCATCACCAATCCATTTGTTATTTCCCTATTGCTCTATCATGGGGTCTATCGTGGGGTTTCCTTGGCAAGTGTCTTCAGAGGAGGGTTGCCCTTCCATCCCATGGGACTGAGAGTGTGTGACTTGCCCAAGATCACGCAGTGGCTGATTTGGGATGGCTTCTAACCGGTGCTTAAAAAACATGCAAGATTTGCAGCTGGACTACAGAAGAGGAAGGAGAAATGCATTGCTTTGCTGTTGGCGATGCAACCCAGGAATCAGAACAGAATTTTCACTTTGGTGGCTGAAAAAGAGAGAAATCCAATGAAGTGCAGCTTCTTTCCTATCTTTTTCGCACACTGAAGCTTTGAAGGTCTGGACAGACCACATGATACGGTTGTTTATGAGTCTGGAGCGGAGTCACATGATACTATGCCGTCGCCTCCGCCGCCTTCCTTCCCTCCTCCTCCCTACTACCCAGGGCTTTCCGGCTTTGCCAAGCCAAACAGCAGTGACCTCTTTACAAGGAGACGGCTAGGAAATCTAGGGGAGATGGCACTGTCTCAAAACACCCATAAGGAGGCAACTGTGGGGCAGACCCACTGCAATGCAAGAACCCCATGAAGGCCTCTCTTTGCAAGCTCTTCCTATTTTCTCTCCTACAAATGTGCATCCTTGTCGGGTATCACACACCGGATCTGAGGATTTATTTCAAAAGCAAAGGGAAGGAGAGGAAGTGCATACGCACAAAAGGTCCTGGTTCTATTAAGAGGTTACGGGATCTTTTGTATCAACGCATCCCTAAGCATCTGTGCACAAAGGCTAGCTTTTAAGAGTTGGGAAATGCCTTCCTTGCTCCATGCTCACACACAACACAGGTGTGTTGCCTTCCTTACTCCATGCTTGCACACAACACAGGTGTGTTGCCTTCCTTACTCCATGCTCACACACAACACAGGTGCATATAAAGGTCTATCGGCATATATCCATCAATGCATGCAAGTTTTTAAAAGAGCTCAAAGATATAGCTTTGTTAGTCTGTAGAATCAGTATGTAGAGAGATCTTTTGAGACTAACTGTAATAAAGAAGATGGCAGCATGAGCTTTTGTAGACAGTCTACTTCCTCAGATGCATTTTAAGAACAGCTCTTACTATCAGGAAATTTTTCCTAATGTTTATATGGAATCTCTTTTCCTGTAGTTTGAATCCATTGCTCTATATCCTATTCTCTGGAGCAGCAGAAAACAAGCTTGCTCCATCCTCAATATAGCATCCTTTCCAATATTTAAGCGTGGTTATCATATTACCCTTTAACCATCTCTTTTCCAGGCTAAATATACAACAAGGCAAGCTTTACAAGGCTGTTGTAAAGATTTCACTTGTATTTGAATCCTTGGAAACAACAGTATATGAAGCTACTACCACCATCAATAACACTAATAGTAGGAATAATGCCACAATTTACACTACTCCTACATGAAGATTATGTTTTTAATAATTAATCCACAGATCTGTCTCCTTTCTTCATATCTTATACAAGGGAAATCCTTTTGGAGAGTGTGGAAATGGGTGCGCAGGCTCTAGGTTATATTGCTCCAAGACTCCCAGCCACTCAAAAAGTGAATGTTGCATCGAAAGGAAATCCTTGCAGATTTTTTTTATGCCTTCCATAATCCATTCAGCACAAACTGGAGTCAGATTCCAAAAAAGGTTAGTTTCCAGCCAACATTTGTTTCATATTCATAAAAATGCTCAATGACAAGGAACAGAACACAGCAGCAAAGCCCATAAACAACCTTGAACCGCCTGGAACACACAGAAACACTGGAGTTATTTCTCTCCCTCCTGCTATGGATGCATGTGGTTATTAGGCTGCTTCTTTTTATATATATATATTAAAAAAAATCCACCGGATTTTCCTGCCTCATTTATTGTCAACATCGTTCTTTAAAAGTCTAGACAGAACAAAAAGTTCCATTAGCGTGCTTTTGCCACGCACATCCATACTGCAAAATTTGGTTGATGGCAAACCTTCGACGGATGGAGCAGGGCGGGGTGGGAAGAAACCAGAAACAAAACACAGATACACAGCAAACCACAACTTTTCAAACGCCAGGCGGGATGGAAGGCGGTCTCGCGTCTGACTTTAAAAGCGGCTTGCGAATTTTTTTTGCACAAGGCAAGGTATTCAACCTATGCTGATGCTGTAATTAAAAGTATTTACTGATTAGCACTGAGCATTCAAGATAGGTTATCTAAAGGGCTCACAGAGCTTTACAGTAACCCTTGACTGGCCTATAAGACATACGTCGGTCCAGTATCATCACCGTCATAATGCAGCCGGATAAAGGACTTTTGGTAGCCTAAGGCTATCCCTAGCCCATTCATCAACAGCTAGGGACGAAAGAGACAGAGGATGCTTTCTTACAAAGTTCCACCATGTCCTCATTTTTAAAATTTCAAATTCTGTTTTTCTTTTAAAAATTAGCAATTGGGTGTGAAAGATGTAGAGATCTTGTAGCACCTTTGAGATTAGCTGAAAGAAAGAAGATGGCAGGATGAACTTTCGTACACTTAATACTTCCATGGTCAAATGCATCTGTGGAAGGAGTCTTTAGTCTATGAAAGCTCATGGTGCCAACTTCTTCCTTTCAGTTAGTCTCAAAGGTGCTACAAGATCTCACTACATCTTTCACTCCCAATTACTGATTCTACAGACTAACAAGGGTATATCTTTGAATTAGAATTGAGTACAGGTTGAGTCTCTGTTATCCAAAATGTTTGGATTTTGGACTTTTGGGGGGTTTGGAATACAGTTGGACCTTTGTATCCGGACCCCTTTACCTGCTGCAGATACAAAGAAAAGTGAGACATCAAGTCCCGCTGTCCTGAATGGTGGCATGACGGAGATGGGGGCTTGCCGTCTGCAGATGCTTAAATCTGCGGATGGCAAGTCTGCGGATAGGGAGGCCCCACTTTATATCCATAGGGAGCACTGGAACCAAACCCCATAGGATACCAAGGGACCGCTGTACTTACCAAAAATGTATAGCTACAGCAGTCTGATACATTTCCAGCCACCATGGCTCCATCCTATGGAGTCCTGGGATCTGCAGTTTGATTAGGTGTGCAGATTTTTCAGTTGGGTACTGCTTCCTATTTATTTATTTATTTATTTATTTATGAGCAGTTCAGCAACTGGGAAGAAGCCGTGTCAGTTAAACTGGTATCAAATGGACGTAATTGCACAGTACAGACACACTCAAAATCTTCATGTTCCAACCACATCTAAGCATGCAAGCAATTCAAACAATAACATGATTTTATGCTTATTGGGTCAACATGAGCACCAATCATCCTTTTTATTATTAAACCGGCATCAGTCCCTCTGACTTAATGCTTCTTTCAGAAGCCTGGCTCTGGACCAAACCAACACAATTCATTTCTAACAAGAGGGGGAAAAAAGCTTTCAGAGACATTAAGTGAACTAATAATATTCAGCCATTCTATCATGCAGCTTGATTTGGTAAAATTGCTCACCATATGCAATGACACCAATCAGAAAACAGGATGACTTTGCTCATAGTCTGCCTAAACAGACCACAGAAAATGCTAGGCATTTGACAGAATGTGCCACAACGCAGAAGGGAGATCTGGCCAGACACCAGAAAATAATCTTTAAAATGCAACAAAACAATAAATGCTCTATAATGTTGATGACAAATTGGTGAGAAAGAATGGTGGTATAGTTTTATGGACCAAAGCTAAGACACAGCGACGTTGCTTACAGACACCAGACAGTTTTGGGACAGGGCTCAAAATCTAAATCTTAGAAACCCATATGTCTTACTGCAGATTTGGGTTTGATGATTATCATTGTTCTTTTCCCCATGGAACTAATATATCTGCTTATACTTTTTGTGAAACTGGACTCTTGCTATTTAAGCTGCAAGCATACAATCAGGGGATCCAGATTTTGTGTTTTTGGTTAAAATGTTCACTAATTCTACCCCACTCCCCCCATAAAGAAACTATATTAAGCTGCTGATTTGTGTCCAGTGCATGATAGTTATTGGTAGCTTTCTTATTTTGAATACAACATTTACTACTAGGCTAAAGGGTCAAGCAAAAAGTCTGGCAATGATCAAAGTGCAACCTTCCACTACAATTCCAAGAAAGAGAAAGGAAGGAAGGAAGGAAAAGAAACAGAGAAAGAAAGAGCTCCACATTTAAAAGCCCACCACATCAAACTGGAGCAATTTCATTTTGCATGAAGACTCCATCCCACATGTTCCAGGCAACCTTGTCACAAATAATTCATGTCCACTACTCCTCTGTCATTGTGAATACAGCCTGGAAATAAGAAACCTAATACAGGTCATAGTGAAAGATTGACACACACACACACACACACACACACACACACACACACCAAACCATTGAGCACAATGCAATCCTACTTTCCTACTGCAACTGCAGATTCAAAAATGTTATTAGAAGGAAAGCAGTGAAACCTAAAACTGGACTGGGATGAAGGCGGAGGGGCTGCGAAACTGCAAGTTGCATGATGCTTTGTTTTCCCCCTGCAGCCCAAAATGGTTCCATGTGCATTTTCAGCAGCCATGCTGGTTTCCATGCCTTATTAAAAATAACTCAAGTAAGATCCTCGGCTGTTTTCAATAACTCCTCTTGTTAGCATTAAATGGAGGTAAGACGAGAGAAGAAGAAGAAGTTGCCACAGAGAACAAACAGCCAGAAACAAAAGCCTTCCCATTTCAGATTTAAATCTAAAATAGGACCAACCATAAGTTCAGTTAATAATTCAAGTGTATACAGGTGCAAATACTGAGATGAATTAATTCATTTTAAAGGAAGAACAGTTACCGCGTTAATGGCAGAATTACAATGACAACTGGATAGAATAGATAGAGAAACAAAGATTTAATTCATCTTTGGTAAAACTGTTTTGTATATAATGGAATGAGCAATGTAACCGAACCGTAGATGATAGGAAGTAATTTTATTGTTTCTGTGAATAACGCTGTTACGGTTGACGTTGTTTATATTTTTATGGTAGATGTTTGTTGATTGAAATAATAAAAATAATGATGATAAAACGTATTTTAAAAAAAGGAAACAAAAGCTCCTCCGTCAGTCCTCACCGCTTCCAAAATAAACCACAAAGCCTTTATTGTTAGCCTGCTGGTTTCTCCATTGCTAAGAGATCATTTATCAATGAGAACGCTGCATTTAGTAATACACACACACACACACAAATATAATATACCAGAATTGAAATGACATACTGAGAGATACACTTTAAAAAATTAGAAAATATTCAGGGGTAGCTGTGTTGGCCATTTAATAAATACAAACAAAAATCCATCAGTGATGCCTTTATTGGCCAACCGAAATGCACAATACACTTGTTGCAAGCTTTCGAAAGCCTGCAATAAGTATATTGTGCATTTCGGTTCACCAATAAAGGTATCGCTGATGGGTTTTTACTTAAAGAATTAGTAATGCTGTGAAACAGTTTCTAAAAATGTGTCGCTCTCAAGGCCTCTTTCCAAATCCAGAGCATGTTGGCGAGAGGGAACATCTATCGATTTAATTTAAACAACAACAACAACCACCACCCAAAACTGGGATATGCCAGGATGGCACATTTTTCTTCTCGGTGGACTAATTCTCGTCCTGCCTTGCCAGCTGACATTCTTCTGTTTACAGGAAGCAATCTCTGACTCCCATCCCAGCTAGGAGGAGCAAGAGCCTCCTCACAGCAGCCTTGCAAGCGCATGTGTGTGTGTATGTGTGAGAGAGCGATGTGTGCGCTTGTGTATACATGCACAATGTTTGCTTGGACCATTTTGCAGCAGGAGTCTCCCAGAAGCCAGCCAAGCTTTGTTCGGGGGGGCCTGTCAAGGTGGAATTTCCGGCAGAACCAATTGGACGGCGCACAGGGCGGTTCCACAAGATTGGCATGTTATTTCGAGTAGAAAGTAGTAAACAACCTCTCTCCATCCTTGCTGGCTGGAAGCAGAGGTAAGCATTAAAGGCGTCACACATACCTCCTCCCCCTCCCAAGTCTGCCTCTGAGTGCTGCGCCACAAGACAAAGGAGGAGGAGAAGGAGAAGGAGAAAGAGCCATTTCCAGGAGGAGCAAAAGGCACAAGGAGCCAGACAGGATGGGGATGCCAGCCCTTTCAGACAGACAGACAATGCAAACCCTAGTAAAGCCCTGTGCAACTGGCCAGTGCAATTGCAGAGGCTTTTCCAAAAGTGCAATTTCACTTTATTCTCATGCAAGTGTAAATCCATCATTTCATTTCATATCCCCTCGTGTTCCTTCTCTCTTTGGCCACACAAAGGGAGTTGGATATCATGTGCCACTTTGGGGGAGGAAACTATTTCTCATGATGCTGAGATGGAGACAGATTCACTTATCTCTGCTGTCGTTTCACAATTCGGTTCTTAGGCTCTCCGAAAGCTGAATTTTGCACCAAACACCACTACCCATAACTTTCTTTCTGTGTATTACACTGAGGACCACATAGTCCTCAGATCTGGTTAATTTTCAGGGTGGTAGTGGTGGTTGTGCATTATTAGCACTATTGTTGTTGTTGTTATTATTATTTGCACTATTATCAATTCTATTTTGTCTGTGCCCCAATCGTAAGGGAAGGGGCATCAGCACAATTTCTGTTCAACTACAAGTGCCATTACTTTGTAGAGTGATAGCGGTGGTTGTGCATTATTACCATTATTATTTTTTTGCACTATTAGCCTTCCTATTTTGTGTGTGTCCCAATCATAAAGGAGGGTTGGGTTGCCAGTACAATTTCTGGTCAAGTACAAGACACTGGACTCGAATTAGCACTTCTCTTTCAATCCATTTCACACATTACTTTTCTCCTCCAAAGAGACTGAGAGAGAGAGAGAGAGAGAGAGAGAGAGAGATACCACTTTCCACATAATCACTTTAGGCGCAGAACGATTAGGGAGGGCAACACACATGCATGCCCGCACGCAAACACAAACACACTTATTTCATCTTGTTATTCATAAAATAAGACATTTTACAGTCATCAAATTTACTCAATCAGAAATGGCCCCTGCAATAAAATCATTTCCAAGCACTTTAGCTAATTTATGCATCCATCCTTTTGGGGAGGAATCAAGGGGGGCAGATTACTGAAGGCGAGTCCAGGAAATTTTCTTAGCAGCACAGGACAAACATACAGATCTGCTTTAAACAGAGTAATTCCATGTCACATCTATTTAAATCTGCATAATCTATATCCCAGCAGTTGAGAGCTACTGGGAGCAATGCAATGATGTCTTTGTTATGGTCCAAAACCCTATGATAGGGTTTGAAAGCATGCAACAACAACAACAACATGAATTAAGATCATTAATAGTAGATGCAAAAGGTATATTCACTGTTTCAAGGAAGTATAGAACATAGGGGTTATAACCACCATTTGGGGAGGATAAAACCGTTAGGATATATATCTGGCTGTTGGATTTGTTGCTATGTTTTGTAACGATATAGTTTGTTTTGTTTGTAGTATGTATGCAATTTTAGATTTATATACAAAACATGTTGTTGTTTTGCATAAGTTTAATAAAAATAATCTTAAACCAAACCATTATTAGAATAATCTCTCTGGGGGTCTCCAGCAGAGAGGGTCTTTCTTCCCTATTCAACCATGTCAAGGAGTGAAGCTGGTCACTTCTGCATGTAAAAATATTTTTCATAGAACTACAGACTGAACACAGAAAAGGAAAGCGGTGCCCGTGTTAATAAGCAAATGGATGCCCACATCCGACCCTAAATAAAGAAGCTGAAACAAAAGCAAGTGCTGCGGAGACAGGGAGGCAGTGATATCCGCATGCTCTGCCAGCCACCAAAATTGCCCAGGGGTATCTGCTGCCCACCATCACCAGCTGTGTGTCCAATTGAACATCTTGTTCAGAGTAATAGCCTGGAAGAAGAGAAACAGGCTCACGTACTCCATCTGACCTTCAGGTTTCGTTGTACCTGAATAAATCCAAAGAAAATTCCTAATCCCAAACATACACTCCTTTTATTCTCCCCTGAATAACCTTCTCCCACGTGAAACACTGAAAAAGATCCTAGACTAAGGCCTTCCAGGTTCTTTCAAGCATCCTCAGGTGCTCACTCCTCTATGGTTGCAACTTCATCAAGGATGAAGGATGGTGGACCAGGTATACATCCCATCAGAGTGTATTCTGTAAGGATGTGGACATAGCAGAAAAATGCCCTTTCGTCTCTCTTATATGCAACTAGCAGTCTTGCTAATTTGAAAAGTATGGATATGGAACTATGGCGATGATGATGATGATGATGATGATGATGATGATGATGATTGTTGTTCGAAGACGTAGGCCTTTTATAATGTGCTAGACTTTTATTTGCTCTTGTTTTTAGTGGTCTATGTTTTTAATTGATTTTAATTTGATGATAATTTCATTGCTTTTAAACTTTTGCATACTGTACATTTGTTTTGGCAACTGAAAGTTGCCTTGAACCTCATACTGGGAAACAGGCTGGATATAAATACATATACATTTGGGCTTCCATATCCATGGATTCAACTGTCCACAGCTTGTAAATATTTCAAAAAGATATAAATTCCAAAAAAAAGCAAACCTTGATTTTGCCATTTTATATCAAAGGTATCATTTTACTATGCCCCTGTATATAAAGAGGACTTGACCATCCATGGATTTTGGTATCTGCAGAGGGTCCTGGAACCACAACCAAGCAGATACCAAGGGTCTACTGTAACAACAACAACAACAACAACAGAAGTCTATGCTATTTGATGAGGCAAAGGTCCTATATTCCTGACATACAGGACAAAATGCACACAAAATCAGGTGAGCAGGTAAACAAAAGGTGTATCACTCATAGCATATTCTTTCCAATAGCAGCTACACCCAACAAGAAAGTTAAACCATTTTCATTGCATTTCAAAGACATATACGCTTACATATCCTCCCCTCCCCATATCCAAAGGCATCACTTTCTATATCCTACCCCATTTATTGAAAACATAAATGTGAGTGTTCCAGTGCTAGAGACATTCCATGGTATCTATAAGAAAGGTTAAAACTAGCTGTCTTACTCAGAAAGGATGGTGGATTTTAATGCTTTTTATCTAGCTGATCCTCCACACTTTGAAGTGTCATTCCACATCTTAATGTATAATTCAAAAAAATTGTTTAGCAAACCACAGAGAAAGGCTCAGAGTATTTAAATTCCTTGGTGGCGATGGCTTTAAAGGAGGTTGGGAAGCTTCTGCTGGTACAAAAAGCAGATATCAAGGTGTTTGCAGGATTCAACATGGTACTTGGTGTTACATCCCCCAGAGAGCTGGTGATGTAAAGCCCTAAAACCAGTGTTTCCCTGACTCTGGTTCTCCAGGCGTTTTGGACTTCAAGTCCCAGAAGCTCTAGCCAGTTTGGCCAACAATCAGGAATTGTGGGAGCTGAAGTCAAAAACACCTGGAAGACCAAAGCTTGGGTTTTCTTGGCAAGATTCTCATTTTCATTACTATCAACAGAAGCATGAGCAACACCTCTTTGGGATACACATTTATTCGTGGACTAGGACTCTGGGTTCGAATCAAAGGTTCGAATCCTGACTCTGACATTGGAAACCCACTGGATGATCTTGGGCAAAGTCATACTCTCTCAGCTTTAGAGGAAGGCATCCCAATCCCCCTCTAAATAAATCTAACCACAAAAACCCTGTAGTAAAGTCACCGTAAGTCAGAAACGACTTGTAGGAGCAACACAACACAAACCCAAATCAATGTACAATTTAAATCAGAATGTAATATGTGTCCAGTATAAAAACAAGGCATTGTATAGAATACAAAGGCGATGGCAAAGAAGCATGGAAATAGTAGCTCAGCAGCAGAGCCTGGTGGTGCAGAAGGATCAACCTCCGTTATCTCCAAAATCCCTGCCTCCAAACCCAATGAAACCATTGCTAATCAGTGCAGACAACAAGGACAATTAGCAAATTAACAATTATGGTTTTATTATTTTGATGTATTCTTTGGGGGGGGGGAGGAAATATTCTTGTGTGCTGCGGCATTAATCCATCAAACTCATGGTAAAACAGCACCATCCCAATGAGCTTCAGGTCAAGTCTCCAAAAATGAAATTGCATGAGTGAAAAGGTCTCCCAGGAAGCAAGATCTTGGCCAAGTAAGTAAATACACATAGCACTAGGGACCTGGTAGACCTCCTCAAAGTAAACCTCTCACAAAGTTGGGGGATTGCTAATGATAATGTGTAGTATCAGAAGATACAGTTAAGGCCACAACTTGGGGAAATTTACTTTTTGGTGCCCTAGGTTAGCAGCTGCGTTTTTCCTCCCAGAGTGGAAGGTAGGCAAACTCATGCAAAACCAAGCAGGCTCCTCTCTCCATGATCTGGAAAATGCATATGAAAATTACACTTGACACTCCCCACTTACTAATCTTGGAAGGATAACCAATTGGCCACTGCACAATGGCTACATGGCTTTTATCGTATTGCTCTGAGCACTAAACCACAACCCACTTGAGAGCCCTTTCATTGCCATTATACATCCAAAATAAGAATCTATGACAACTCAGAGTGGTTTTGTTAACTCCGCTGCAAACAAGAAAAACATCCAGTGTAACGCAAAGACGCCTTCTCTTTCCAAGTTTGCTGCAATCACCGTCCTCCAACAGGAGACTGTTTTTGCTTAGCGTCTTTAAACAGATCCAAAGAATAACTCAGCATATCTTTTAAAAAACACTGACACATAACCTGGACTATATTTAGCAAGTGCATCCCCTAAATACCTACATTTGCACCCGTCATGATCTTCTTCCAGCAACCCTAAGTTCTGTGGCAGTGCCAAGATGCCTTGAGATTTTCATTTCTCTAGGACTCCTTCTCATAGACAGAAGACTAATATGCAGTACAGTTTTTAGGCTGGGTGCAAAACCCAAAATACATTGGTACCCAGAGAACAGACCAGCGCAGTTGATGCCACACTCCCCGGCGCAATTGTGCAAAGGCATCAAACCCAGCATGGCACAGTGGTTTGAGTATTGCATTTCAAATAAGGGAAGCTCAACTTGTATTATTCTTGCTAGTCACTCCAAGGGACAAAAAGGTAGGTCAACCAGAAACACATCTGTTTGTAGATGAACTACTCTGACAGAACTGCTTGCTTGTTCACACTTGAGAAATGTTTTCTTATTTAAAATAGATAAAGAATTACCTGCAATCCACTTTAACAGTCATAAACTGTTTGCTTTTTTAAATTACTGTTGAACCAAAAAATCAACAGATCCATCTGTGTCACTTAGTATGAAGCTCATATAAATTTATTCAATGTTGGGCTTTCTCTTCTTCAAGTGAGCCTCCAGCCCATGGGTCTAATGTGGTATGACAAGAGTCAAGATATGACCCATCCTCTCACAAATAGCTATAGGTTATAGGGTAGGAACTCAGTAGGGGCCAATATTTGTCCTCCTGTTTGGAAAGAAGCAAGTTGGTGGGACACAAGATATGATGTTGTGTTATATCACTTCTGGTTTCTATTTCAGCAACTGTAGGTATTAGGTGGTGGTTGGAAAATAGGGGAGGACAGGTGGAGACATCAAACCAAGATGCTTTGGGTGATTTGTGGGTGCAACTTTTCCCTGAAAATCCCACATAGCCTTCTATCTGCTTAAAGTTTTCCCTGCTTTCTCAAAACACCTTTTTTAACTTGCAACCTTGCAACGTTTTTGAATTCTTTGATTCATTAAAAGGCACAACTCGTAAAAGCAGCTAAATGGTAGATGGAGCAGCTCTTAACCCACCTAAAACAAAATGATTGGAGATGCAGTTGCTGAACATATATATAAAAAAGAGACACATTCTCAAAATTCTTCTTAAAATGTTTGTTTAGTGGTAGTGGCAATTACATTTTGATCTTGCCATTCCCCCAAGGACCTCAGTGCAAGGTTTAAGCCTTCGTACCCCCATCTCATCATCTGTCTCTCAATGAGGAAGACGAAGCAAAGAGGTAACGCAAAATCCACTGAGTAATATTTGTAGCTGACTGGGGTCTTTAAAAAGTGACTTTCTCTCTGGATGAGATTCACTACTCCATGCTTTTCAGCCTGATTCACAAAAATGCCAAATGAATCCTCAAGAACAGTGTATCTGCAATACGCAAGAAAGACCCAAACAAAGTCCTCCAAATCCCATCTTTCACTGCTCCCTTCATTTTAGAGTGTATGAGAGCTGATGAATTAATGTTTATATTGGGGCTCTATGAACAAAATGGATCTGGAAGAAGGACCTTCCTTCATAGCTGTCCTTCCTCACCTTATTCTTCTTCTGATTTCTTGACCACAGTCTCCATGGATAAGGATTCTTCATCACCCGCTTTACAGCTGTCTAAATCACCTGTGTTCATTATATTTGTTTTCTTAATATTCTGCTTTTACCTTTTCTTCCTTGACTTTCAATTAGTGGTTTGGACAGCCTTTGCTATTTTCTGCTAGTAATGTGGTGTCCTCTGCATATCTTACAACCGTTGGATGCTTCTTTCTCTGGCTTTCATACCTCTTTCCTCTGACCCTAATCCTGCTTTTCATACGAGGCATTCCTTGTATAAACTGGAAATACAGGATACATTTTGCACATTTACAAAAACATTGTTTTTGGTGAAATCCGGTGTGCCGATTTCGCTGTCTAGTTACTTTCTAGCAACTGGAAACCAGTGCCAAACAATAGTGCAATTGTTGTCTAACGATTTGGCACCCAATGAAACAATGATTGTCTCTTTCCTTCCCTTCCACCCAACATAAAACAATCCTCTCTTCTTAAAAAGAATAAAAATAAAACAATTCCTTGCATTTTGGAGGGAAAACAAAAAGGGGTTCAGAAAACTCAGTTCTTCCACCTCCCATTTAGTCTTCCAACTCTGTCGAAGAGGATTCAAATTTAGTTGCTGGGTGTTTTTCAAGCGAAAACCCTTGTACCCCCACCAGCTTCCATTGAAGGAAGAGCTCACTGCAAAGGTATGCATTATGGCATGCTTGGCATTTCCTAACCAAGTCATTTTAGCTACTACACTGGAATTCTTCCTATTTAAGTCTCATCTACTGCTGCAAACTACACAGACATACACACACACACACACTAGGACAGATGCCCTAACTAAAAGGATAGCTAACAAACTTTTATGCACAAAAAACAAAGGAATCACTTATTGACATGCACCAGATCCTCCCACTGAAAAAATTAACAGTATGAAAAGGCAAAATACTACTATCTCTTGCAACCTCTAAAGGGAATGCTTAACACTAACACCCCTGAATATCCCATTACCAACTCCTTGTCCTAACTGCATTGCTTTTTAAAAAGATTTATGATTGCACTATCTTGCTTTTGTTTAAGTCAAATGAAAACTCAAGCAACGCTGGTGTGGCTTTGCAAAGCTGAGGGACGGAAGAGAGACTCTTCCTTCTGGCTGCCGAAGAGACGCTCATGGTAAAGTTAGATAAACAGGACACATCTGTAGGAATCCCAGCCATGGTGAATTCCAAAGAAGCCAACCATTTCTATTTCCTTGATGAGGTATTTATGAGACAAAATCCTGGTGTAGGAGCCCAGTATCTGCAACAGCTCATAAATAATCGCAACCGTGATGTTTGTTTCTTCACACATGCTTAAAATCACTTTCCTCGGATCTGTGGATCCAAGACTAACACCTCCAGACTTGCTTTGTGGATAGACGTTCTCAGGCTCAAAAGTGCACATTTAACTCGGACGCAAACATTTTCACGATCCAGGGTTCTTTTCTTTTTCTTCTTTTCTTATTTGCGCCTTCACAGCTTTCTTTTCTTCATAATCCTGGTAAAGCGTGCATCACGACGCACCAGGTCCAACATGTTTACCACATGCCTTGGTCCAGCTTTGACCTCTGCTATTTTCAGACCCATCTGTCACATGTATTCAGGTTGGCAGGTTAATTTAGTTTGCTTCTTTCACTGAATGACATAGTCTACTAGGTGCATGAACTGTGCCTCCCTCCGTAAGCTGTTGAACTGTAACTAACCAGTAAAGCTGGCTGGGGCTGATGGGAACTGAAGTTCAACAACACCAGGAGGACTCCACAATTCCTGGTGTCAAGAAAGGGGACCAAATGAGCTAGGAACTTGCTTCTTTCAGATTCACTGCCTCTTTCAGGACATCTTTTAACCCTAAATCACATAAATATAACAACAAGAACAACAACAACAACAACAACAACAACAACAACAACAATAGAATCATAAATTTGGAAGAGACCACAAGTGTCATTCAGCCTAAACCCCCATCGCACAGACACCATCATCATCATCATCATCATCATCTACACAGCTTTCATGAGATGCCCATATTCCAGGTTGCCGTTTTCCTCCTCCTCAAGAGCAGATTTAACTAGCATTATACACATCAAACCATCCGCTACAGCAACCCATTCTTCACTCGGGTTCATTCAAGGACCCTCGTTGTTTGTTTTGGCTGCAACCAGTCACCATGTTTATGAAAAACAGGTTATGTTTCTGGCACCGGGTCCTTTCTGCAGAACCTCAACCTTTGAAATGGTGCCCTTTTTGGAAAATGTTTTTCTACCTTGAGGCGCTCTATCTTCTCTGCAGAGGGGCACACTAAAGGAACACAGATTGGCCTTTGCCAGCAATGCTCCTCATATTGTATGATGTTTCTGTATCGGAGCAAAATGGTCTCCAGCAATATCCCATTTATTAAGCTGATTTGGTGGATTTGATTATTTGGAATAGGGCCCAATTTTAAGGAAGACCTCACAGTCAGAAAAAGATGCCATGCTGTAGGAGACACTCTAATTTCTATTACACAGGGATTTTGCAGCACCTTTTGAGATCATGGAAAAGACGTTGTAGCATATGTTTCCATAGACTAATTTCTATGTTCCAAGTTTTAAAGTCAGGGGAATTTAAAGGAAAGGAAAAGAAGCAGCCAGCCAGCATTCGGAGCAAACTTCTGCATTTTAAAGGTCACCCTTCAATGTCACCCAGTGAGCATGATGAATCTCAGCACTGGAACCACGTCAAAGGTTTTCATGTCTATGTCTTAGGCATAAAAACTATGTCTCACATATAGGGAGCCCTGGTGCTCAGTAGTTTAATGCCAGTATTGCAGCCACAAGGTTGTGAGTTCGATCCCAGGTAAGACTCCAAGGTCCACTCAGCCTTCCATCCTTTCATAGGTTGGTAAAATGAGTACCCAGCTTGCTGGAGACAATTACACATTGTAAAATGCTTAGAGAGCAATGGGTTCACTGAAAAGCGGGGTTTAACAATGGTTGAGAAACAGCATGTTTACGGCAGCTTCTGCAGTTCTGCAATACTATGGTCCTGATCAAGGAGGATACACTCCAAGGTGCTTCAAAAATCAGAGTGAATAAATCAACAACGCATTTGTTATGTGCCAAAGAAGTGGCATATCATCGGAAGACACAAGTTGTTAGAAAAGAAAAGGATGCTTGGCAAGATAGTAGGAAAAGAGGAAGACTGCATTGTAGGTGGATAGACTCAAGCAAAGAAGCCACAGCCTTGAGTATGCCATTGGCAGCTTATGTGTTGATTTTATAATGTCTGTAAAGCGACATGTAGATTTATGGTGCTATACAAATAAACATTATTAATAATCATAATCATAATAGTAATATGCAAGACTTGAGCAGGGCTGTTCATAACAGAATGACTTGGAAGCATCTCATTCATACAGTCATCATACAGTTGTTAACTGGATTACAGTTAACAACACAGAGGAGGGAGTTTTGGCAAAAATTCATAATTGTCGGTCAACAAAAGAAGGGACATTTTGTCCCCATCTCAATGATATGTCCCCCACCAAACAGCCAAACATCATCATCTTGTCCCTTATTTTACCCCGTGTAGGGGAACTATTCACTTATACCGAGGAAAGAAAAGCACCCCACTTGACCAGAGGGTAATGCACAGACCACAAATAAAGCCACCCACCAATCTCAGCCATGTTTTGGTAGGATAGTTTGCCTCTATCCATATAGTAGAAACATAACTGCTACACACCTCTTCCACCTCTTCACCAGGAGTCTCTGCAACCTGTGTGTGTGTTGTGTACCTTCCAAGTTGTTTCCCACGTATGGTGACCCTAAGATGAACCTATCATGGGGTTTTCGTGGCACGATTTGTTCAGAGGAGGTTTGCCATTGTCTTCCGCTGAGGCTGAGAGGATGTGACTTGCCTACCATCACCCAGTGGTTCATTTCCTTCAAAACCCCAGACTGGCAGGATGATAGAAATAGAAATTTAAAAGATCTAATGAGAGTCCCATGCCAAAGGGAGGGCTGCAATTCTACGCATTATCTCCTCCAGAGCCATACAGAATAAAATCTGAATGAGGAAAGCACTGCTATGTTTCTTGAAGATCAATGCCAATGGTACACATTAAAGAGATGTATAAGTCACAGGATGTTCCAGAACAGGAAGCAGTAACAGGGACAACAATCTCTTGGGGTCAGGCAAGGAGAATAAAATGTTAAACTTTATCCAGCAAAACAACCTTAATAGTCTAATAAATGGACCAGAGCTCTGTGCCGGTGCCAGCTGAGCCCTGGTACAGCTGAACTTTCCAATTGAGCCTTGAAACAGACAGTGTTTTGGTCAATCAATGTGGCTTCTCTCCTGTCTTCTTCTCTCAGCAATCACTTTAAAGACTAACCTTAGGAGTTCAACAAGTACCCAAAAAGAAAAGTGCAAACTGAAATTCTAAGAATGAAAATCCAAAATATCAGATCAAAATCCCTAACTATGACTCCAAAATCTGTGCTCGATGTATACATGAGGTCAGTTTATAGTCAAGTAGTCAGAGCAGCATATTGGTTTGAGTGTTGGACATGACTCTGGAGAACAGGGTTCGATTCTCAGCTCATCCATGAAAACCCAATGGGTGACCTTGGGCAAGCCATCCTCTCTCAGCCTCAATAGGATGGCGATGGCAAAACCCCTCTGAAGAAACTTGCCAAGAAAACCCCAAGATAGGGTCGCAGTAAATCGAAAACAACTTGGGAGGCACGTTAACAGCATTCAGAAAAAGTGCCAATTCTCGCGTCAAAATAAATTTCAGTCCAGAATCAACCCTTGACTCTACTTTTTCTTCCCACATTTGGAATGCCACCAAGAAAAGGCCACTGATCCTAACAGAGGAGTTTATCACACAAGTGAGATCCCATGGGAAAACGGGATTTAAAAGAGAGTTAAATTGGTGAAGACCTGGAAATGCCCTAAGTTTATCACACGACGTCACTATTAACGTGAAATAACATTAAGTTAAACCAAAGTTAAACCGGAGAAAAACGGCAGCTTTTTACTTTTGGGAAATTCCAAAAATAAAAAGGTGGCATTTTAGTCCAGTTTAAGTTCCATTTACCTTTGCATCATTTCACTTTAGCAGCAATTTGGTGTGACAAACTTCCTGAATTTGTGGCTTCTGTTTACATTTGAATTTAATTCAACTCTCCTTTAAATCCTGTTTTCCCACGGGATCTCGCTAGTGTGATAAACTCCAGAGATCTGGATGCCACACTGGTCCAGAGCATCAGGGTCTCCAAAGCAGCATCACTTTCAGAATCCCCTACTTCTCCAAAAAAAGCTTGGCAGGCAAAAGCGCGACATCTCAGCCCGTCTCTCTCCAAGAGAATGCAAAACATGTCTTAGCAGGGAAGTGAAGGCTGGCTTTTCCAATTGGCCAGCCGTGACATCACTTTATTATTAAGCTGTCTCCTATTTGTGTCTCAGATCCCCCCCCCCCTTCCCCCCCCCCCCCCAGCTCCGAGACCTCACACAGTTTGAACCCAGGCAGCCCAGAAGACAAAAGGCAGCCCTTTCTTGTCTGGCAATGCTGCATCAATGCTAGGGCTTCCCTCACCCCCAATGCATGGGAGAGCTGCAAAGTTGAAACGAGCAAAAGCAGCTGGAAATGCAATGCAAAGAACCAGAAAGGTAAATACACAAAACCACAAAGGCCAAAGCAGGGGGAAAAAAGGCTAAAGGGAAATAAACAAGAACTGTACACAATTCAAGGGCAGCGAACCCCTTAACCAAAAATGCCAAGGCAGAAAAACACTTCACAGTTGCACATACACAAATATATGTTTTGCAAAAAGAAAGAAAGAAAGAAAGATACACAGGCTAAGCTTATAGAAGAAGGTCCGCATTCTTTCAGCACATACATCATGACGAATAACCAAGAATAGCTGTGTTTTTGTCGAGGAAGCTGAAAATAGATTTAACATATGATCTTGCAGCTTAAAAAAAACTTTCCCCCTTAAAGACTTTCCCTTGTTGTTCTAAGACTGCCAGATGTTGTTTCTCTTTTCTGAATCCCTCTAAGTCGCATGGCAAGCAATGCATGCCATATAGGATTTCCCTCCTCTCTTTAAGCCACTTGTTTTTTGGGGGGACAGACGCTTTCTTCCATAAAAATTTGGAAGGAGGAGAGTGGGGCGTTCAAAAATAGCAGCTCCGTCCATCCTATACAGTACTGCAGATCCTGAAATGAGAGTCTTCCTGCAAGACTACTTTCGACAAGATTCCTCCCAATGCACCAAGACATGAAAGGGCACATCAGGCAGCTCAGGTAAGGCAGCAATTTGCAAACATGCCCCACAAAAAAAAGGTTCTGAGAAGTTAGCTCAAAGTGAAGCTTAAGGGCCTTTCTTATCCACATCTTCCCATGCCATGAAGGGGAAAAGAAAACAATATTAGTACAACTTCCCTGCTATTCAGTACCTTTGGACAATGACACTGATCTAGGATGCTGGTGCATGTTGCCTAAACATGTTTCCAGGTGTGACTGAAAAGTGTTGGTGATAACCTTGGAAATCCTAAAATTTGGGGGGGCCACGTTACATCGTCTTTCACCAGCCTGGCATCTCACACTATCTCCTCTCATACCAGTCTCCCACCATCTTGCTGCTGGCAGACCATTTTCTACGGCCTGACTATAGTAAAGTCGCAGCAGGTAAGAGAAAGGACGTTTTTGCAGCCGCATCGGAATTGCAAAATTCTCTTGTCCTGATCACTCATTTCGGTTTCATGTTTCAGCAACCATTTTATTCAAAACTAACAATATGCGCAGAGGAAAGGTCAGGGATGCTCTGCCGAGGAAAGCTTTCCCCAAAAGGCATCCAGGAATGACATTTGTCATTTCAGCAGTCTCCAGCTTCCATATTATTTCCATTTTGGTGGCCAACATGTACATGTATGCTTTTTTAACATGCTGGGTGTAACTAGTAAGGCAGGCTCATCCGCTTTTTCTTTGTTTCTCCATTTTGTTCACACATGCTCACTAAGGGATTCTGGAGGCAGGTGCTTGACTGTTGTAGGAAGGCACCCACAACTACAATAGCATTGGCTAGAACAGAGTCCCATTTTCCCCCCAGATCAAGCTTTATTGCCTTGTTTGCTGCAAATATGTTGCAGCAACCTAACACTGAAAGTCTTCCTTTCCCCAACTCTCCTCCACCCATCATCAGAAGCGCTGATGCTGCTAAAAAAAGCTTCTAGATATGCAGAGAATGAGAAGGAAAGGAGGGATGGGCCAGTATTAAAAGGCTGTCAGAGGCTTTACTAAAAGAGGTATGCAATTCATGTATATGTGACAAATGAAATGCATATAATATGTACCTCTGAACATCATGAATATTAAGTACCAATGTTGACTGAATAGGCAGACTTTATTTCAACTGTATTTCAAAGGGACGCACAGGGCTGGGAACTACAAAACAAGAATCTGGAAACCTATGACCGTTCTCTTGCCCAGGATCACTCAGATGGATTAGGGATGACAACTATGTTGGAGAGGTTTCCAGATGTACTTGCCAAACAGAAAATATCCTAAGAGGATTATTTGACTGGGAACCAGACACACACACACACAAATATATGGAGGAAGATCAGACAAGGTTGTATGAGAAAGATTTAGCACTGGAGTAAATGAACCATTCCTACGAGAGACAGAGATCAATTCTACTCTAAGTCTATTTACATTATCCTGTTACCAGGCACATAGGATATATTTTCTAGAAACTACCACTTTAAGTCGCACAGAGAACTGGAACAAATAATCACTTTGTAAAGCTTGGACACTAATCCTTTTTGTTGGCAATTCCTCCTTATCTCAGAACTGTCTTCATTCTGTCCCTCCGATTCCCTCTGTCACGAAACAACCCAAGAGCTTGGAAGTTTATTCCAACATGAAGCAGAGAGAGAGAAAAAATATCCTGTTCTGGGACATCAAAAAAGCTATAGTGCTATACTGTTATCTCACTCCAATCCCACTGCCTTCTTACTCATGGTCAGTGGATGCCCCTCATTCTCCAAGCATTATACTTTCAAACACAGACTTGTAACCTCAAGGACTAGGAATTTTTAATTTGCCCATTTCACACCCTGAAAGATCAGCTAAAACTAAGGGATGCTGAACTGAATGGGACAAGTGGTCCAGTATGGCATAGTAATTTATGTGTTGGGCTAGGAATCTGCGAGTGTATGATGAGTTGTGTGCCTTCAAGTTGTTTCAAATTTATAGTGACTCTAAGGCTATCATGGGGTTTCTTACAGAGGAGGTTTGCCCTTGCCTTTCCCTGAGGCTGAGAGGATGTGACTTGTCCGAGATGACCCAGTGGGATTCATTGCCAAGTTGGGAATCCAACCCTAGTTTCCAGAATTGTAGTCCCAACAATGAAACAACTACGCCACGCTGGTTCACCTGGATTCAAATCCCTGTTCAGCCATGAAAACCCACTGAGTGATTCTGGGCAAGTCCCATTCTCGCAACTTCAGGAGAAGGAAAAGGCAAACCATCTCTGAACAAACCTGGCCAAGAAAAGCCCATGATAGGTTTTCAGAAATGACTTAGACACACGACTAATAGGACAAATGAAAAACCACTGACAGACCTAGGGCAAAATTCTCTTAGAGCACATGTATAGGTTATGCCATACACATGGGGCCAAAATGTCACCACTGCACAATGGATGTGTTCTGCTGGTAACAGAGGAAGCAGAGTTGCACATAGAGTTCATATGTGCCTTGTTGTTGCAAGTTGCACATTATGCATAACGTGTTATGGTTGTGCATTCCATACATTGAGGCTGTGCATCCTATATTTTACACTGCAGTTGTGCATTGTGCACATGCAATAGCACCAAGTCATTGACATGCATTGTGCAATGTTGCTACACTGCAAGGGGCTTGCATAGCACTCAAATAGTGTATCTCCATGGGGTTGTAGGGATCTCCATTGACTGATGATGATTTCTTACCCGCCACTCCCCATGAACCAAGGAAGAAAACACCAACAGATTAAAATACAATAGAGACTAGGGTTTGATTCTTTGCTCAGCCATGAAAACCCACTGGGTGACCTTGGACAAGTCACATTCTCTCAACCTCAGGAGAAGGCAAAGGTAAACCCCCTCTGAATAAATCTCGCCAGGAAAACTCAATGATATAGTGACTCTAAGTCTGAAACAACTTGAAGGCACAAATGGGGATGTTGGACTGAGTTGTACTGGGTCAACTACTAGACGCTTGACATCCCCATCAATAAGAGAAGTGAGAAATATCAGAAAACACTTACCACCATTAGATCTTAAGCTATCAAGCTTGTAAATGGCCACTCCAGGAATGGGAAACTTCGGTCTAGGTTTCCTCCAGCCCTTTGAGGCCATTTAACTTCATGAATGAACTAACCCCATGTGCTGGCATGGCAGCCTGGCTAACACAGGCGTTTAGGATTAGTCCCTTGAATGAACTTGTTTGCAAAGCTGTTGTATATGAAAACAGCAGCCGCATTTAACACCAGTTAGGAACGGTATGCGATTTCCCCTCGAATATACCGTAGGGGTTCATTTTTAATAAATAAATAAATAAACTTTTGTTTTTTAAATGGATAAAAGGGAACCAGAGCTCTTTCCCCAACCTCTTCCACCCCCTAGAAAAACATCAAATATTTTGTTCCATAAATAATTGCAGTAGGATGCTGCTGCTTTCCCCAAACAAACAATAGCCCGATTGTGTAATGTTTTGCCATGGGCAAAGCAGGGAGAAGGGGGGAGAGAAAAAGGAGGGGACACACACAAAGGACTCCTTTCAGAACTTGGGGTCTCCTGGTAATGAAAATTCCCCTCCTCTCCGATCCACTTCAGGAGTAAACACCTCCCTCCCCACCTCTAGCTGTAACTTTTCCTACGTCTCTTTAGAACCAGCAAAGAGAAGGTTTATGAAAGAATGCTTTAAAATGTTTAGGGTTTTTTTAGTCCTCGCACTGTTGACTTACTTTTTTGCAACAAATTCTCCCGAGAAGACAGCTTGTTGTTGTTGTTGTTGTTGTGGCTTACTAACCCAGAAATGTTTTGCCGTTAATATTACTCCAATCACAATGTCTTCCCACTCCTGTTTTGTTTTACAAAATTCCCCTTCTCTTTCACCGTCATCAGAACATTTTTAAACTGGCCATCAACTTTCCTATGCTATGATAGTGCGTTAAGAGCAAGGCCAAAATTAATCACGCAAGACAACGTCTACAACTAACCAGTATCATAATAAAACAGTTGAAAGCCAGCTAAGATGTGAGAGAAGAATTTTAAACATAGGTTTTAACATGTTGCCAAAAGCAATGCAGTTAGGTGTCAGGTGTACTGGCTGATAAATACTGGGAATTGTGGTCCTTAAAAAGTACATTTTCCAAGCTCTGGTCAGAAGGTCAAAGAAGATTCAACACCACATTGAGTTGATTTTCTTCCTATCTTCCTAACAGATTTCTTCACTGTCCATCTCTCACAACCATAGATAGTGGTGGGAAATACAATGGCATGGGCAATGCTAAATTTTCATTCAGTCAAATATCTTGGCACATCAGGATCCTTCATAGCTGCCCTTCCAAGTCGTCTTCTGATTTCTCAAGTGCAGTATCCATTCTGATCAATGATTGAGCCAATATTTTATTTCAGTTTCTTCACTCTCTACCTTAAATCATCCATGGACACAGGGTTTCTGAACAGAATTGACTGTCTCCATATGTGTCTGCCTGTGCTTAAACTGTGCGGAAGTTGTGTTTTTATTTCTAGTCAAAGAACACAGAATCATAGAGTTGGGAGAGACCCCAAGGGGCATCCAATCCAACCTCCTGCCATGACGGAAGACACAGCCTAAGCACTCCTGACAGATGGAGATCAGCCTCTATTTCAAAACCTCCGAAGGAGGAGACTCCACCACTCTCTCCAAGGCATCTTACTATCAGGATGTTCTTCCTAATGTTTTCATGGAATCTCTTTCCCTGTAGCTTGATGTCCTTGACGCTCTATGTCCTAGTCTTTGGAACAGCAGATGATAAGCTTCATCCAATCTCAGTATGACATTCCTTCAAATGTTTAAACATGGCGATCATGTCGCTGCTTAACCTTCTCTTCTCCAGGCTAAGCATACCCAGCTCCTCATAGGGCATGGTTTCCAGACCTTTCACCATGTTGGGTCTCCCTCCTGTGGACACTCTCTGGCTTCTCAACAGCGTTCTTGAACCACTGTGCCCAGAAGCAGAATGCTACAGTTGGCCCTTGGCGTCCAAGGATTCAACCACCCATAACTTCATAAGGGACACCATTTTACTACATTTTAATGGGAACTGAGCATCCACGGATTTTAGTATCCACAGGAGGTCCTATAACCAAACCCTAGTAGATACCAAGGGGCTACTTCCTTCAGTCTAGACACTGCAGTCCTACTGATGCCACCTAGAATTGCACTGGCTTTTTTAGCAGCTGCATCCCTTCTTGAGAGGGGAATTGTCAGAGATTACTTGCAAATCAGAGATTACCTGCAAATAGCAGGATCGAAACCAGTGATGGGTGGGAAGAGAACTAGAATCAGGTCTCCTTCTTCAACACACTCTTCCTTGCCTTGTGAATTGTGAAACTGATGGCAATTTATCTTCACCAAAGGTTTCAACCACTTCCTTGCAGAGAGCCATATAAATTTAAGTGGATGGCCACATGGGTCCCTAGCACCACAGACTGTCAAGACATAGGCTCTTTATGATTTCCCCCACTTGTAAACTAAAGTGGACATTTACCTGGTTAAGGGATGTTCCCAAGTTCAGAACACTTTCCAACCCTTGGAAGTTTGCTATGCATCCAACTTCAAAGTTTTTCTGGCAGCCCTGGAAAACCATGTCAGGTTTTTTGGGGGGTTTTTTAGGCTTTTAAAACTTTCCCCTGAACCGTTTTAATCTGTGGTTCTCAAAAGCTTGTGCCAAAATAAATCAATTCATTTTAAAGGCCCTACATAATTATGTTTTCTTTTGTAGAGATTTGCTGTCTTTAAGCTTTGCTGTTACGTGTTTAGTTATCCGACAGTGTTTTAATATTTTATTTTACAATATATTTTACTGTTAGTTACCCCGAGGGGCAGGGCATAAATAATGTAAGTAAGCAAAACAAGTAAGTAAATGCCACTGTAGCTCATTGTCCACAAAAATCAGAAGCACTTGCAGCATATTTGTTAAAATGAGGAGTCACTAAGTAGTCCTGTCATGAGAACTGCCTCCTTCACCATTTCCAAATTCCAATTTCAACACATAAAAGGCTTTGGATAAGCAATGTGACTGTGATTTTTATCAGCAGTGGCTCTTCTGCTGCTTTCTTCCCCGATGTCTCTTTATCATCCAAGAATAATATTTACCTAAAACATTTCAATTCTCTATGCTACTTTACATGGTGGTTCCAATTAGACTTTCCCCTGCGCTCGCACATACTTATTTATCCAAGATCTCTTAAAGCATTTTCTCACAGACTGAAATAAGACACGCCAACAACCAAGATTTTACATGGTATTTATGTTGTTGTTTTAATAGTGCTGTAATCTAAATTTTGTATGTTTTAACTATATGTGTTTCTGCTTTAATTATCTGTCTTCTATGAGCCACCTTGACTCTCAATGTGGGAGAAAGGTAAGAGATAAGTAAATGAAGGCAAGGACAGACATTCCTGTTTTACTCCACCAGTACCACTTCTCCGCCCAACTCTAGTAGTATGACAATATCGTACTGTACAACCAGGACAAACAAAGTGGACTGCCAGATTCTCTAAGGGGAGGAAGATGGTTTAAAACTGGCATGGGAAGGTGTCACATAACATTATGAGTCTTTCCTTGCACAGTCACAGATCTCTCATGTTACTCAGGTACCATGGAAAGACTGGCACCTTGATAGGTTCCAGAACTGCTGAAATTTTTCAATGTACACAGTGCAATACATTTGTTCTGAAAAAGCAAAAATAAATAGGGAGCATGTGGCAGATTTTTATAGGATGGGCGCACAATGTGCCTATTCCATCCTGAAGTCACTTCCGACTTATGGCAAACCTATGGTGAACCTGTCATGGGTTTTTTTTTTTTTTTTTTTGGCAAGTTTCTTCAGAGGGAGTTTGCCATTGCCATCCTCTGAGTGTGACTTGCCTAAGGTCAACCCAATATTTACATGACCAAGCCAGGATTTGAAACCTGGTCTCCAAAGTCATACTCCGACATCGCTCAACCACTACACTATGCTGGCTTCTCCTTCTTTACTTACCAGCCGAAATAAAAAGAGTGAAGTGCACAAAACACTATCAACGTTCTGTCAAAAAGGCTTACAACAATCTTGCAAAACTCCAGCTAATTCCATTCTTTTAAAAAGTGGAATTTTCAAGAGTGTGGATCTTCTAAAAAGAAAAAAGTCACAGTTTTATGCGTAGTGAATTGTGATTCAGTTTAGGTGAATGTGTATAGTTGTTTGCTTGTGACCACAAGCTTGTTGGGGTTGAGGGGTATACGTTTTAGTATATAAACAGTTTTGTGATAATGTTTTATAGTGTATATTGTGAATTTAAGTATTGTATTGGAAATCAAGAAAAAGGAAAAGCAGGGGAATACATATACACATCCCAGTGAGGAAAGAGGAAACGGATTATAAAATGTCTGACAATTCACAGCGGATTTCCACTTACTATCCTTAGCATACACACAGACAATCACTTCCACAACTTTGCACCTACTTCTCCGCATGGTCCTTCCCTGCCATAGCAATTGGCCCATTTATAGGTGCCATCACCATCACCATTTGTTGCTCCCCTGTTGCTCTCATGGCCACCTTTGTCCAGGCACTGTTGCCGCTTTCCAAAACATTTTCTTTCCCCCACCTCCAACTCCCCACTCCGTTTTTATGGTTTTATTATTTCCTAGAATGTGCATCCACTTGGAAACTAAAACAGCTGCAGAACAGGAGGCCTTGCGCGCAAGTTATTCCCTTTACCAGGCCCCCCTGACGGGCAGGGCCATCTGAAGAGCAACCATGTACAATCTCTGCTTTGGGAACCTCTTGGGTTGCTCTGCAAACAGTGCGCTTATTGCATCGGAGGGAGGACAGGGTTAACCCTTTCTTCATCCTTCTCAATGTCCTATAAATGCCTTCCCAGGCTGCTAGTTGCAAAGGACAAAATGCAAGCAACTGTGGCAGCTGCTGGGCATTTTGTTTTCCAAACTGTTAATAATGGGATTTTTCTATGTACGGCAGTTAAATGTGCTGTATCCAACACTACTAGTGAAATACAGTAAGGAATACTTCCAAAGTTCAAGCTGTGGTGATAATTTTATTAAGGCAACCAAAAAGACACAAAAATTAACTGTGCCAGCTTTCTAAGCTCAGAAGCTTCTTCATCCGGCAAAAATGACCAAAAGGCAAAGATATGGAGGGGGTGACAATTTTAGCTGCACCGTCTACATGAGGCTTTCAAAAAGAATTGAGGAACCAGGTAAAATAAGGGACAGGGCTCTTACACCTTTAATGGTTGCGTAGAAGAGGGAATTTCAGCAGCTTGCATAACACTTAAAGGTTTAATTGCATAACAGTTAAAAGAGCCCTGTCCCTCCAGGTATTTTGGACTTCAGCTTCCAGAAGCCACAGCCATTTAGGCCAATAGTCTGGGATTCTGGAAGCTGAAGTTCAATATACTTAGAAGACCAGAGTTTGGGAATCACTGAGTTAAAAGACACCTTTACATCTTGGTTCAGTCATGAATCAAAATGGAGGCTGCAGAGAAGGAATCAGACTTGGAAGGGCAGCTATAGAGTTTGTCACACTGGGGCTAATTTTGGCATTAAAGAGAGATTAAAGCACATTTAAAGCATCCCTCAAATAAAGCAAAAATGGTGAGTAATTGCGCGAATGATTATCACACGCATTTGTGCAAATAAAGTGATATCAGAAATGCACTGTCTCTGAAATCCCAAAAGTAAAAAGATGCATGATAATGCTTCTTTGTGACCACTTTAATGGGGAGTTTTGTGTGACATTGTGTGAAACGTAATTACGCAATTTTGGGGGGATATTCACAGGGTAAACTCCCGATCTCCTTCATGTGAAAACATGACTTATTAAGAAAGATAATAATGTAAGGCAGAAGATAGATGGAAAAGGAGAATACATTACAGAATAGGCTCAATCGAGGAAGCCACAGCCTTGAATCTGCATGACCTGAGTAGGGTTTTGATGCTAGGACGACTTGGGAGGGCACTCATTCATGGAGTCACCGTAAGTCAAAGTCAATGTGACTGCAGTTAACAACAAAGGTGAATCTAATCACAGGATTTTCTCAGAAACACTTGATCAGAGTGCGTTTAGTGCTGGCCTAAAGAGAAACAGAGATCTTCCCAAGATCACCAAATGGTTTTCAATAGCAGAGCAGGGATTTGAACCTTGGTCTCCCCCAGTCCTAGTCCAACAGTCAAACCTCTCTACACCACACTGGCTCCTGGAGAGGGCTACTCATCGGGTTAAAAAATAATGACAAAGTAAAAAGAAAGTATTAGAAAGGTCCATGAGTAAGTTCTTTATAAGTCATAGCCATGAATAAGTAAGCTTCTTGCCGAACACTTTCCCCCTGGCTCTTTAAGGAACTGGTTCCAGGGAGTCTAGCTCAGCACAAACTATAACAAAGCGATCAAACAGCCATTAAGGACCAAGAGATAACAGAAAGGTAAGGCAACCTGTGTCAACCGGTAAGGAAAACTTTGTTTTGTTTTAAGGCAAAACAGGGTCATTAAGTAGTAAAGGGGAGTCCTGATATATTTTAGTTACACTCAAAATATAAATTCATCAAGCCTTAAGAAGATGAAAACAAGAGGAAAAGATAGGCTCCTCTTAGATGCAGCGGAAATGACTACAGTAGGAACAGAGGAAAGATTAAGGGAGAGCAACAATGATCTGTAACAGGAATATGATTTCGTATTTAGAAGCACAGACATGCATTGCAAACTCTGAAAAACAGCCCAGTAATGGAAGACATGGTAGACAGGGAAACTGATATTTTCTTAAGGCTGCCTTGAGAAATTGTGGCTTTGGGGAAGAGCTAAGGTGGGAGGAACTTGGAAAAGTTGTTTTGGGACACTACAACTCCCAGAATCAAGTTTCTGGCCATGCTTGGGGGGAATTCTGAAAGTTGCAAGCCAAAAAAAGTCCCTTTACCAATCTCTACTAGGGACTTAATCATATTAGGACTATAGGAGTTTTGACAAGGTCATACTGAGAAACCAACTACAGCTGTCCCTCCATATCCATGGATTCTTTATCCACGGATTCTTTATCCACGGATTCAAGCATCCATGTCTCAAAAATATTTTAAAGATATATAAATTCCAAAGAGCGAACCTTGATTTTGCGATTTTATATAAAGGACACTATTTTACCATCCCTTGTATTTAATGGGACTTCAACATCCATGGATTTTTAGTACCAAACCCCAGTAGATAGGAAGGGCCCGCTGTACTTCAGAGACCTGTTAAGGCTTACTTCGAAACTAAAGCCATGATAAAGCTCAATGTCCTGAAAGATAAGAGACGCATAAGTTTAATATATTACAAATTGGTGATGGGGTTGAAGAACCTGATGGTCGCATTTAGCCCTATTTGGGAATTCCATACACGATGGATACTGAATGCTTGAGCAGAGGCATTCCTGTTTGCTAAAATTAGCCGTGGCAACCGCCATATTCTTGATGCCGTGCTGTGTAGGGAAGCGGAGCTATTTTTCACAAAGATATCCACGTTTGTGTGCCTCTGTGTGCGTGCATTCGCTCTCCTCTCAGCGTTTGCCATGCAGGTCCTTATCTATAAAAGGGGGATACAGCACCAGCTTCAAAGAGTTTATTGTCGGTAATTAGGTTTCTCGCCCGATGCAGTCACCACTGTTAGGAGGCTCAAACAACCAGCTTTAAACTCGGCTGCCCATCTCTTTGTTTTTTTGTATAGATAGAGGCTCAATTATGCCGGGGAACAATGGCCGGTCTCTTCATTCCGCCCGGCTGAATAGGAAGCGAGGGTGCCATTGTCGGGGAAGTTTCAGTTCAGTTGTGAACAACGGAAGGGACTGAAGTGCCACAAACAACAGGCGACCGAAGTAGGCAGCAAGAAAGGGAGGAGGAAAGAGGGAACGGTCGCCCTTACCCTTTAGCCAATTCCTCATCCTTCGAAAATGCCAGGACTTGCATTCTAGGATGCAGTATTGTTTTAATCTGCAGTCACAGCGTCTGTATACCTGCATTATGTTTGGCAAGACAATGACATTATGAATTTGAAGGCTTTCATGGCTGGCATCCATCGTTTTGTTTTTTGTTTTTGCAGGGGTTTTGGGCCATGTTCTAGAAGAGTTTGTTCCTAACGTTTCAGCAGCATCTAAGGCTGGTATCTTCAGAGAATGGTGACACAGGGGTCTGAGGGGGTACCACAAAAACCCTATGGACGCCGGCCATGAAGATGCCAGTCACAGATGCTTGCAAAACATCAGGAATAAACTCTTCTAGAACATAGGCACATGGCCCAAAAAAACCACAAAAAACTACATTATGAGTTGTTTACGTGGGGTCTTAAAACTGAAATATTCTAGGCATTTTAATCCTTACTTCATGCAAGAGCTGTTTGGCAGAGCCAGCATGTTGTAGTGGTTTGAGTGCTGGACTAGCGTTCAATTCCCGGCTCGGCCATGAAAGCGGTAACCTTGGGGGAGTTCCACACTCTCAGCTGCAGGAGAAGGCAATGGCAAACCTCCTCTGAACAAAGCTAAGGATGCAGGAGTTGAGTGGGAGGAGGAGGAGGGAGAAACTGGGACATTTTAGAAGCAGCTGAAAAACTGGAATGATGGAGGATTACTCAGGACAACAGGAGGTTATGCAACCAATATACGCAGCCAGTTTGGATGAGAAGTGGAGAGGTTTGTGGAGGCAAAGGCGAAGAGGCATTCAGGTTCAAACTGCAGCAACAGGAATCAATTAGAAATAAAAAAAGAACCCGTGGTTTATTGCTTGATTCACAAACCAGTGAATGAAAGCGAGTGCCAGGCAGTTATAGTATCAGAAATTCCCTTCTTATTCTTATTCCTATTGCTGCCTCATTCACCAATGGCTTCTCTGGAGATTTCGGCTGCAGAAACCAACAGGCAGAGAGCAGAGGAGGAGCAGAAGCTGGAAAGAGAAAGAGTATTAGTTTCCGTTTTCAAAAACAGATTTGCTGAAGAGGAAGAATTTATTTATCCACCAAGCCGGATTCGTCAGTACAGTCCCTCCTCTCCCAATAAACACGCCTCACCAACCTAGGTTTTATTTTTTAAGAAAATCTGAAAAAAGTTTGTTATTCAAATTCAACATTTCAGGAAGGCTTCGGGTTACAAAGAGGAGGGGAACCGGGAAAGCAGGAAGGCTGGGGAATGCAACCTGAGGTGCTTCGATGTCATGCAAGAGGAATTCTGCAAGGGGTGGGTTTTGCACAACAACTGGCCAAATTCATCACCAAGCATTGTATGCAGAAACCGTACCAAAGTGGCAAGGGCTGGATTGAAGGCAGTGAAATACCTTGAAGTTATATTTCCTTGGGAGATATCTAGAAAAATAAGAAGTTAGGAGTCGGGAAGTAAAAGCAGAAAGGATCCCACATCCAATACACAGGAGCAGCAGAAACTGGTATTATGGGGAAAACGTAAGGTTTTGGTAACAATTCATCCACTGCTCAATGAATTGCATGAAACACAAACAACACACAACAAAACAAACTATTACATATGGGGGGAAGTTTACAATCAAATTAAGTATCCATAAGCTATAGTTTTTTGTGAGGTTTTCGGGCTATGAGGCCATGTTCTAGAAGAGTTTATTCCTGATGTTTCGCCAGCATCTGTAGAGTATAAAAGCACAGCCAGTGTGGTGTAGTAATTTGAGATTGGACTAGGAAAATGGAAACTAGGGTGCAAATCCCCGCTCATCCATAGATATCTACTGGTTGACCTTGAGGAAGTCACACACTCTTAGCCTCAGAGGAAGGCAAAGGAATCCCCCCTCAAAAAAACATATTTGGCTAAGAAAACCCCTTGAAAGGTTCAGCATAGGGTCACTATATGTTGGAAACTTGTAGGCACAAAACAATAAATACAGACCTGAGCAGGGCTACTGATGGTTAGCATTCTTGACAATCTCTCATTCATAGTGTCATCACCATAGATAGTATCTGACAACATATAAAATCTGACTGCACATAATAAAGACAACAAATAAATGCAAATTCCATTTTTCAACCCAAACAGGTTCTCACTGCAGTGTAAATGTTGTTGTTTTTAATTAAATAGTGCATACAAGGCAAGTAGGGATAGTTGGTTGGGTATTTCTAATGATGTCTGTTTTAACCACAGTCCCAAAACAGGCTTAAGAAATCATGAGATTTCTGACATATGTGAGACTAAAATTCTTTCTGCTCTGCAAGAAAATACATCTATCCACATTTCATTGTCTGGAAACAAGAGTACTGCCTGCAATTTGGTAAATTTCTACTCTGCAAACAGGTTTAACAAAGAAACGTATTAAAAACATCAACAAGGCTAAAGAAAGGTAGAAGTGACCATTTATGAAGTGGGCAGAGAGCACTTTGGACTCCATGAAACTACAAAACATTTGCGCATTTCAAACTCTTTTACACGATCAACAGAATATTAACAGTGAAATGAAAAGCATAGTCTGTCTAGTCGATTTCGCCTTCTCCTGACACTGCCCCAAATTTGTAGCTTCTTTTTATAAATACAAGGCCTGTGTAGTAAACACACCAAGGGACACTTCAATATGGAAAACCCAAGCTTCTAAATTCAGCAGCTTATCAATGAACCAGACTTAACGGAGACATGGATTTCTTTTTCTTCTACGTCTTCTTCTTCTTCCCAAATAAATCAACGTGTTTGTTGGGGAAATTTCCACTAGCAGCGGTGGCCAGGAGGTTGACAAAATTTCACATCAGGGTGTTTATTCCTAAGTGTGATCTCCTTGCAATGCTCCCCACCGCCCTGCAATATAGTCATAGCTGCTTCTCCACAGGCAAGCGAAATCTAAAAAGTAGAGAAAGGGGATAAAGGAAACTCCCCAAGGGATGGAAACCATGACTTATACAGGTATATCTCAGTTGACAAAGAGATCAAGCAGATGGGCATGAAAGCGTGGTCCAAAGCTGCTTCTTCCAAGAGAGGGCTGAGACCCCGATGACCACACAGCTTGCTCCCAAGGTGGCTCACATGCGCACACTATGACCTCACGGTATCAAGTTGCGCAGTTGGGTAATTTTTTTGTAATCCCTCCCCCACCATCCATGCAAACAAATACACCACCAGCAACTGCCTGCTGCCTAGATGCCATCCCACTGGATGGATGCCCCCTTTGATAGTGCATACAGTTGCACCTGTGAACTTCTACTGGGACACTGGTGATGCACAATTATGCCCCCCCTACATGACCCCTTCAACCCATGCCACGGCTTGGACTGTCTGGTTTGTGTATGTTGTACTTATAGCCATTGCATCGCCACCCCAACCATCAGCTCCGTCCTTTTTAAATGCACACCTGTGCTGGTGCATTTACAAACCACTTTAGGGTTAGAGTTAGGATGGAGCACTACCTTTGGGACCAGTCTTACATCCGGATCTTTATAGGCAAGGTCGAAGGTGTGCACTTTTCTAAAAGGAACGGTTTCTTTCCACTTCATTTTAGTACTCTGGCTTTTGCCACCTTAGTGTCGCTGCAGATCCGTTTCTGGACGCTTTGGGGGTGTGCTTCATCTAAACACCACGCCCCCAAAGTGGCCTGAAACCACTTCTTTTTTTAAATGGTGAGGAAAGAGAATTCCAGAAGGAGGAGGTATTAAGCATGTCTTGCCTGCCTGCCTATCGTCTCCATTTCAAAGAAAGGAGCATTAATCGAGTCCTTGGTACCGAAGAAGGGATTATTACCTTGCTAAAATGGCTTTGGCAGATTTAAATTTCTAAAGAAAACAAAACAAAACCTGGGGTTGGGATATGGGGGGAATCCTGAAGGGCATAGGATTCAAGCAAATGGATTGAATGTTTTGGAAGAAAACTTTCCCCAGCATTCCTTCAAAATGCACAAACAAAGGAGAGAGCAGACCAGCCTTTGTCCTCCCCATTACCATCTCTTTTGATGTGCCAGGGTTGGGATATGAGGGTATTCCTCAGGGACACAGGATTCAAAGAAAGTGGATTTTGCTCTCCTGGGTGTTTTGGAAGACAAGGTTCACCAGTGCTCCCTCCTTCCCAGTGCATAAACAGAGGAAAAAGCAAAGCATCCTTCATCCTTCCCACCATCAGCCCTTTTGAGGTGCCAGGGATGAGATATGAGAGAATTCCTCCTGGGCACAGGGTTCAAAGAAAGTGGATTTCAGCTTCCTGGGCATTTTGGAAGAAAAAGGTCCCCCGGTGCTCCCTCCTTCCCAACGGATGAAGGGAGGAGAAAGCAGACCACCCTTCGTCCTCCTCCCCACCAGCACCCCTTTCGAGGTGCCTCACTGACGCATGCAGCCTTCCAGCGCCTGGAGCAGCCTGAACAAGCACAGGGCCTCTGCAAAGGGGTGGAAGGCGGGGAGGAGACAGAGAGAGGCCCCATTATCAAGGCCCCTAACTCAGAGCTCAGTCTCGTTGCTTAGTTTCCTTGAAAAGTCTTTTTTGGGATGGTGGACGGTCCATCTCCTTCCCCCTTATCCCCTCTCTCTGCACCCACTCCCAGCAACAGGTCCACGGGACGAGTCAATGCCAAGTGGGAAATCGTTCTTTAAAAGGAGCAATACTACCCTGACTTTCTAAAATAATGACCACGGAGAACATATTCAAACTAGAGGATGAGGAAATAGAGAAAGTAAAGAGTTCTCATACCTGGGATCAAACATTGATAGGAATGGGGACTGCAGCCAGGAAATCAGAAGGAGATTAAGAACAGGGAGGGCAGCTATGAAAGAACTAGAAAAGATCCTAAAATGCAAAGATATATTACTGAGCACAAAAGTGAGAACCATACAAGCCACTGTATTCCCTACTACCATGTATGGATGTGAGAGCTGGATAGTTAAGAAAGAAGATAGGAAGAAAATAAATTCATTTGACATGTGGTGCTGGAGAAGAGTGCTGAGGATCCCATGGACAGCCAAAAGGACAAATGGGTTTTAGAGCAGATGAAGCCAGAAATCTCCCTGCAGGACAAAATGGCAAAGCTTAGGCTGTCTTAAGTTGGGCACATCATGAGAAGACATGGGTCACTGGAAAAAAACAATTAATGACAACAACAAACGTATTATGACACGGCACAGGCTCATGGAGGTTGCCTTCTTCTCAAAAACCAGTCCATGCTCCAAAGTTGTTTCCAAAGCTAGAGAGACCTGGTCCAGGAATTACTGGCTCCTGAACATACTCAGAGAGTATTTTTCCATTTCCGCAGAGTACCCAAAGTCTGCTCTCTACAAAAAAAACACATCCAAAAATATGACACAGTAAAATATATACATGACACTTCCCACTTCATATAATATGTTAACCAACTTTTGAAGAGGATAATAATAGTAATAATAATAATAATAATAATAATAATTTGTTTTATTTATATACCGCTATTCCAAAGATCATAGAGGTGAACAGCAAGTAAGCTAATTAGCAAGTAAGCTAATTTGCCCCCAACAGTCTGGGTACTCATTTTAGCTCCCTCCTCGGAAGGATGCAAGCCTGAGTCGAGCTTGGGCCCTTTTGCTGGTCTTGAACTCGCAACCTTGTGGTTTCGAGTGAATGGCTGCAGTACAGGCATTGAACCACTGCGCCACCAGGGCTCCTCCACTGCGCCACCAGGATCAATCATACTTGAACACAAAATGCATCACTGGTCCAAAACGCACTGCAGAAATAATCCAGTTTGAGACGGTTTTAACTGCTCTGCTCAGTGCTAGGGAATCCTGGGAATTGTAGTTTGTTGTGGCACTAGAGCTCTCTGACAGAGAACGCTCAATGCCTCACAAAGCTACAGTTCCCAGAATTGCCTAGCATTGAGCCAAAGCAGTTAAAGCGGTCTCAAACTGGATTATTTCCCCAGTGCATTTTGGACCGTAGAGACATTATTTCCTTCTCCCCCCCAAAAAATTAACAGGTTACACTAATTGTGCAATGGCAATTCAGTGCATAACTACAAAAGGCAGTGCATTCTAGTTCACATTTGGGATTTTCAAAAAATACATTGCTTTCTACACAGGAATTAGAGAGCCTGCAGAGATTAGATAAATCATGCTATTAAGTACAGTAGCAGTTACTGAAACTGTTTCAAGCTGAGATCTAACAAAACTGGAAAGCATAGGAAGCCGAAGAAGTCTGCAAGCTCATAGGGGTTTGGTAAAGCAAGGCTGGTGTAATAAAAACCTGTTTTTCCAGGCAGAAAACTGAGCTGTTTTGGTAAACAACGTATTACATTTCTTTTTAAAACAATATGGCATGGGCAAGCACACAGGCGGCTCTTGAAAGGCACTGTGTTTTAAGTTGCAAGGCGGCTAAGCATCCTTGAAGTAGGAAAACACCTCAGAGATATTTCAAGGAAGCCACAAATAGCTATCTTTTTGTTTTAAAAACATGGCACAGTCTTCCCCAGATGTCAACATTTTGGGTGTGTCAGAAGAAAAAGTTTCCGAATCAAGCCTTAATATGGTCCAGTTTTGGTCTTTACAGACCCATGCAAAATTTGCAGGCGCAGTTTTTCCAAGACATCAAATTCAGATGAATCAGGTGATGAAAGGCATCCAGGTAAGCTTCCAAAACACATGCAACTGCTGGCTCCTGCTTTGACAGATGTGTGAAATCCTGATACATTCAGTAAAAAAAGCATTAAAGCTCTTCAAAGGGAATAGAGAAAGCCCTGTGCTGGATACAAAAGCTTTCGGTGGGCGTTGTATTTGTCTTCAACATGCTCTTGCACAGCACTTATTTCACAACTTAATTTCAAAACACAACGAAGTTTGCAAACGAACAGTGAAATATCACTAATGGATTTCCTTTTCAAAAACAAAGATTTGGCCCATTGATCCAATCAGTACAACTTAAGCAAACAGGAGTGAGATGTGCAATTCTCCTGCTTTGCAGCAACAAGAAGAAATAAGCGGGCCATTTTGAACTTGCCAGACTGTAGATTAACATATTCTGTAGTTGATCTCATCGGCACATCCTTTAAGCCCGCCAGACTATTGCATCTTTGAAACTTGTAAAACCCTATCAAGCCGGCTTACTTACACAAGTAAGTAATATTCAAAGACATAGCCGTGTTAGACTGTATCGGCATGCAAAGCGATCTTGTAGCAGCTTCAAGACTAACAAAGACAAAGAGGTTTGCAGCATAACATTTTTGTAGAATGGGTTTGCTTCTTCTGGTTCAAATACTTAATTCTGTGCATCTGATGACGAAGTAGACCCAGTCTACAATAGCTTATGTACAAAGTTACTTCCCTCTTTTATGAAAGGATGTCATATCGAGGATGGAGAAAACTTGTTTTCTGCTGCTCTAGAGACTATAGGACATGGAAAAATGGATTCAAACTACAGGCAAAGAGATTCCACCTAAATATTAGCAAGAACTTCCTAATAGTAAATGTTCAACAGTGCCTTGGGCCTTGGTAGAGTCTCCTTCTTTGGAGGTTTTTAAACAGAGGCTGGATGGACATTAACATTTATTTTTATTAACAATTATTTACAAAGCGCTGCAAAGTTTGCACAGAGCTTTACATAGTAGGGGTCAAATAAAATAGGGGGGGGGATTAAAACCTGCCAAGCAGCGTACAATCTACTACAACATCATTGCATTATTAAAGCATCTCTAAATTGATATGAACTAGTATACAATAGCATGTAATTCTAGCACGGCGGAATGGGGTTGGTTCTGGTGGCCCTTCCAACTCTTTCTCAAAGCTGCTACAAGATCCATTTGCTTTCTTACGATTACGCCCACTATCTTCTATTCTGTCAATCTATGGTTGCTGGAGGTTGTCTTTCCAAGGCTTACTAAGAAGCACCTTCTAACTAGCACACTTGGGACCTTGTGTTTAGCCCATGTGTAATGCTCTCAAGATGGTTCTGGCAGGGTCCAATGGATCTATCACCTTTGACTCTAGCAATGACACACAGAAGGCTCTTCTTCTCAGGCATTATGCAAAAAGACCTCCACCAGAAATCACCAGAACCACCATGGAAACCTCTCCAGCAGGAAAACACAATTGTAGAGTGGATAATACTGTCTGGAAGAGCCCTTCAATCATCACTACCATGTACTTCTCTTTATCTTTCAGTTTACTTCCTCCTCCTTTGTACGTTCATTTGTTGTTGTTGTTGTGATTGTTGTGTGCCTTCAATTCGTTTCCCAACTTATGGCAACCTGAAGGTGAACCTATCATGGGGTTTTCTTGGCAAGCTTCTTCAGAGGGGGTTTGCCATTGCCATCCTCTAAGGCTGAGAGAGTGTAACTTGCCCAAAGTCACCCAGTGGCTTTCCATAGCCGAGCTGGGATTTGAATCTTGGTCTCAAGAGTCATAGTCCAACACTCAAACCACTACACTATGCTGTTCATTTTACACACACACACACACACACAAAGAACCAGTCATTTAACAATCTGCAATAAATCCAGCAAAGAAACAGGACCTCAACACAAGTCTGTATGATTTGAGGATTCTCTGACACACAACATCAAGAGGCAAACACCCACAAGAACACCATCTCTCTTACTGCCAGCCTCAAACTACTACCCCTTTGCCAACCTTCAGCATAAGAGACTGTGAAGCACAGGAGGGTAACTGTTTCCATGGATTAAACCTTATTTTCACATACACAAAAAGGTTTCTTTTTGCAAAGACCAGGAGTCCTTATGATTCATCTCTTCTCCGGGTGGCTTTAAGAGTCTCTTAAAAATAAACAGTCATTATAAAACATAGAAGACTTGATGAACAGGGGATGTGGAATGCAACCAGGCATGGCTCATCGTGGGCAGGGTAGCAAACTCAGCGGCTCCTGCAAGGAAAGTTCTCCTTCTTTTGCCCTTTCTAGGTAGTTAATAAAAACATACACATAAATGCACACAAAAACAACTTAAGCCAAAAGCACGCTCGTATGATACATAAAAATAATAATGATAATCACATAAATCCAAAAGGGTTCCACAGGTGATCACAGTGATGGCAACATTTCTGTACTGTGCTTTATGAAATACTTTCAGATATTTTCCATAGGAGAGGAAACAACAGAAATAAACATTGATCATGGAATGGCGAAAAGGGCTTCTGGATTTGGAAGAATGGATCAAGTACATCGTCTCATGTTTTATGCGTCTAGTCAAATCCACAGGTCTTATTTGTTTGAAATAGGGACTTTCCGCCTCTGAAAAACGCAGACTTGGTGAAGCCAAGGAAGCCTAATCTCCAACATCAGCTGCAGGTACAGAACCAGGGTGTGGTATGGTTTGTTTTGTTTTGTTTTGCTTTTGCCTAGGGTATGATCTAACAACTTCCATGAGCTGACAACATGGACTATTTATTTGCAAGCTCAGATCTTGGAACCATTTCTAGCCACAGGAGAAGTAAAAGGATGTGGGCCTCTTGTTTTAAAGTTCCTGTTGTAGTAACGTCTTTATTACACCAGCCAAAAGAGCACAACATTTCCAATGCAAGCTTCTAAAGCAACCATGTTTCTTTGTCAAGCAAGGGTAGATTTAAAAGCATAGTTCCATTAAAGGCTCCTTCTGGCTCATGAATTTGAAGCCAAAGCTCAGCCTAAGTAAGACGATATTTGCCTGCCAGCAGAAAGAAAGAGGAGCCACCTGAACCCTGGCCTATGGGAAGGAATTCCTCAACCTGGGAGCAGCCATCAAGAAGGTCCTCTCCTGTGTCCTCACCAAATGGACCTGTGATGGTGATAGGACCAAGAGAAAGCCTTTGGTTGAAAACCATAAAACTTGGGCTGGGTCATATAGCAAGATTCGCTATTTCAAACAATTTGGATACAAGCTATATAATGATTTAAAGGTCATAATCAGCACTTGAGGAAGACTTTCAATATGCTGTGGTTTCTTATACACACAAATATTGTTTTCTGTTTACATTTTGAGACCTGGAGGTGATAGAGGTTGAAGCCCAGATGACTGTTGTTTCGAAATCTTGCTCAGAGAATTTTGTGTTTTTGTTACTGGCCTAAATATAGACACTAACACCATATGGGTTTTCTTATATTTAACACTGTTGCCCTTGTATTTTCATGACATTGGGAACAGCCTCTTGGTGTTACTACACAATATGAAGGCTCTGCATTGCCCTGCAAAACAGGACATCTGTGCAAGTCATTTATTACAGCCAGGTTCATTAATGTACAAATCCAAGGTGCTCTCCAATCTGGCCACTGGAGATGATGGAAGTGGGTGTCTTTATCTTTTTCATTATTCTTTAGATCAGATTCCCAAACTTTGGTCCTCCAGGTGCTTTGGACTTCAACGCCTGGAAACGCCAGTCATCTTGGCCAACAGTCAGGAAATCTGGGAGCTGAAGTCCAAAACATCTGGAAGACCAAAGTTTGGGAAGCACTGCTTTAGACAGATATTATATTAGACACAAAATTAAGGAGAGCAGTAAGAAGACATTTGGTAGAAGACAAAAAAATTTTTTCTTGTGCACAATGATAGAAAAGTTATTTCAAGGAGTCCCAGGTAGTCTTCCTGGCCAAAAAAAAGGGCATTTTCTTTCTTAATGGGGAGATAATGCAGTTATAATCCTCTGTCAATAATTGCCAACACAGCAAAGCAGAGTATATCCCTCCAAGAAGACTCCAGCCTTCTCTGGGTGTTAGAAAAGAGGGTGACAGCTCTTGTTTGTAAAGGCAGAACATCTCCAAACATCAGGCTGCAAATTTATGACTAAAGCATATTTCAAAAGCCGCAATATCCCTTTCAACCTGTCATGGAAACCAATTTCCTAATATTCTATGACACATAACACCTACTGAGAACGGCAAAGCAAAATTTTATCTGGATGAAAGGATAAAGAATATCTCAGTCACTGAAGCCTGCCTGAAAATGTCTGAACTCCCATTTTGTACTTGGCTTTTGCCTGTCTTGGTTCACAGCAAATTTTATTTCATTTAATTTATAGTCTGCGTTTCTCCCAACATAGGAACTGATGCAGCTTCCTCCAAAGATTAAGGGCAAAATATCATTTAAAAATCTAATGATGAATACACTGTTAAAAGTTAAAGGACCATTAAATAAGCCATCTAAGATGAAGATTATCCACTGGCCCAGTAGGAGATAGGATGTGCTTTCCTTTTCGCACACCTTTTTTGCAACAGAGCAAACTATTCCAGCATGTAAAGGCAAAGCAAAAGGGATAGCTTGACATCAGGCAAAACTCTGTGTGAATGGATCTGTCATAGCTGTGAACAGGTTGGAGACTCCAGCAAATACAGAGAAGCAAGAGGTAATTCCATGCACACCACACAACAACGAGAAAGCACAATGGACAGCTGTTTTCAGAGAGCTAGAAGTGGTTTCAAACACAAACATTTGCTCATTGTGGTGTCCATGCATTCACTTCACCTTCACTTTTGATACAGGGGGTGGCAAAGATCCATAATAATGGCAGAAAGCATCATAGATCTGGAACAGTTAATAAGGAAGGTCAAAGACAAAAGTGCAAAGGCAGGATTAATGTTGAACATAAAGAAAACAAAAATTATGACCACAGAAGAGATACAGAAATTCAACCTAGACAACGAGGAAATTGAAATAGTTAAAGAATTCCCTTACCTAGGATCAACTATAGACAGGAATGGTGACTGCAGTCCAGAAATCAGAAGGAGGGCAGCTATGAAAGAACTAGAAAATATACCAAAGAATAAATATATACAACTGAGCACAAAAGTTGGAATCGAACAAGCCAATTGGGTATAGATGGCTTGTTTGATCCCAACTTTTGTGATCAGTTGTACCACGTACCATGTACTGGGATGTTAGAGGTGGAGAGTAAAGGAAGCAGACAGAAGAAAAATCAACTCCTTTGAGATGTGGTGCTGGAGAAGAGTGCTTAGGATACTGTAGACAGCCAAAAAGACAAACAAATGGGGCACGGAATAGATCAAGCCAGAGATCTCATTAGAAGCCAAGGTGATCAAACTGAGGCCGATGTACTTTGGCCATATAATGAGAAGTTGGAATCGACAATAAGGGGAAAGGTAGAGGACCAAAGAAGGAAAGGAAGACCACATGCCAGGTGGATGGACTCAGTCGGAGAGACACAGGCAAGGGATTGCAGGAACTAAGCAGAGAAGCGGAAGATAGGGGTTCTTAGAGGTGTCTCATCCACAGGCTTGGCATGAATCGAGGTCAATTCAGAGGCAGATAACAACAACAACAACAACAACAACAACAAAGATTCCATCAAATCTGGGACTAAGGTGACAGGGAGCAACAAGAGTATAAAGTGGGATCTTGTTATCTTCTTGGGTTTGGTTCCAGGATCCCTCATGGATAACAAAATCCATGGATGCTCAAGTCCCATTAAATATAATGGCAAAGCAAAATGGTGTCCCTTATATAATATGGAAAATCAAGTTTTGCTATTTGGAATTTATACTTTTTTAAAATATTTTCAACCTGTGGATGCTTGAATCTGTGGATAAAAAAATCTGTGGATAAGGATACCGGGTTTTATGTGAAGTATTACCCATCTACCTCATGGCACTACTATGTGTCTCCTATCCAGTGAACACACACACCTTTACTTCCATTATGGGCAGTAGGAGCTTCAATGGAAAGAGCATGTAAAGTTCTTTTTTAAAAAGTAATTTACTACAGTAATTAATTAAAGTCATTAATCTCGTAGCAGGAGCCTTTCACTTTTTCGACTGCAGTTTCTGTAACAAAGCAACTCCTTGCCCTCCAATTCTCAAAAGGAATAGGTGACATGTAGTTACTTGTTTTAAACATCCAAACGGTAAACGCCACTGGCCTTTAGGACAAAATGCAAGATCTTCCCGCACATCCTGTCATCGCTTCAACAACTAGTCACTTGCAATTAGCTCCTTTCCCCAATGACTTAACACAGGACTGTGCTACACTGCAACTGCAACTCAGAGACACAGCTTTGGCAGTGTCTCTGTAAAACTATAAGTTTATCATTTGCTGTTGTGTGCCTTCAAGTCATTATGGCAACCCTATCACAAAGTTTTCTCAGCAAGATTTGTTCAGAGGAGGTACGGACTCATTGAATGCTGAGTTGCCATAAGACTCTAAAAGCAACTACAGTAAAAGGTAAATAAAAGAATGACACTGTCCCTTACCAAGTTACAATGGCAATTCAACATAGCTATACATTAGTTACTGGGGAAAAGAATCAATTGCTAGCAGCTAGTTGTCAGCAACCAGTTACTTTCAGGCTGTGATGGGGTATCATTTTTATGTTGATATCTACTTCAAAAAGACACACCAGGCTACACAAACTGCAAGTATGACAGTGCAACTAGTTTAATTGCCGATATAATGAGATGTCTGTGCCTGCAAAAAATGAAGAGGGGGGTATCTTTGAAATCATCAATGCTATTGTTTAAATGGGAAAAAGCTTTAAAACATACTGACGAAAGGAGGGAAAATGACAAAACCTCCCACATACTTCACCATCTCCGTTCGCTCACAACATGCAAAGGGTGTGTGTGTGTGTGTGTGTGTGTGTGTGTGTGTGTGTGTTAGGAGTGGAGAGTACCTTTCCAACCAAATTTACCTGGCTGGACATGGCTCCTCTATTTGCAAAATTTGCATCGCGGGAGAGATGCTTTCCTGGATTATTTTCTATTTACAGGTAGCGAAGCTGTCCCTGAACAAACTGCACCATTTCATGACTATCTATAGCACATACCAGGCGGCAATTAATTTTAATCCTTAATCCTCTTCCTTCTTCATTATCTCCAAACCAACACCAATCGTGGGGGGAAAGGAGTTGCACAGGCACAGGAAAAATAAAATCTGCAGGGGATTTAATTTATTTCACACAAAGTACCAAGGAAGCCAATCTTCCAAGGTGGAAAACTGCCCCCTCAACTGTGGCTAGTCCTAAATCAAGGAATTGGTTTTGCTTTTCGAGATCAATCTGGCGGAGACTTCACATTTTCAAGTCCTTCTGCCGCACCTTAGGTGGAGATTGCCTATATCTCCCTGTATGGCTTGAATATTTTGCTCAGTAACACAGCCTGTGCTTTGAAATGCAAGCACCTAGAAGACCAGGAAAAGTTACCTTTTTTGGACTATAACATTCAGAAGCCCCCAGCAAGCAATAGGCTTTCTGGAAGTTAGGGTTCAAAAGGATGTCTGTTCCAAGCTCTGTTGGTACCAAATGACTGATGGCGCAACGACCAGGATGCTCATTGCAAAGCATCCAACTTAATGGTTTATTAAAATCTTTCCATTAAAGCTACTCCTGCTAATTCTTCCTGGGAGAAATGGCCAGATTATTATTTAGTTTAAAAGGCAAGAAGAGTTTTCTGCCTTGATGTTTTATGGTTTGGTTTTGATGTGCCAGTTTTTGAACCTGAATAGCGAAAATGCCCTACTAATACCTCCCCAGCTAGCCAGGAGGAAACATTATTGGGGAATTAAAAGGAGCCACGGTTAAGGAATTCCTGGAATCTCTTGTTCCTGACAACATCCTTAATCCTTTCTAAACCCCCAGCCTCACGTAGGCTGGCTCAAGAGGTGGCAAATCATTTAAACAGCCAGCCTTACAACTTACAGCCCACCCCGACTTCAAAGACCACACTCCAAGTTAAGGAGGAATATGGGATGCTATCTTTTTCTAACCATTTAAAAGTCATCTAAATGCAAGCTGGATTTCGCAGGTAAACACACACAAACACTAACTTTGCAAGGAACTTGGCCACGGAACAGGAGCAACAACATGTTCTGGTCACTGTGTCTGGGACAGGCTGAGTAAGGACTGAAATAAGCCTGTTGCAGATAAAAAGCGGCGCTTGAGGCTAGAATGCTCTGGAACGCTGTTTTATACCTGTAAAATCAAGAGGAAAAGAATAACAACAAGCTGGTATAGGACTGGGTCAAGGACTGAAATTTCTGAGACAGAAGTATTTGATGATAGACTTATTCTGTTAACTAATAAGAATAAAATTAAAGGAAACTTTGACTTTTTCAGCCATGAAACCCATTGGGTGACCTTAGGCAAGTCACACTCTCTCAGCCTCACCAAAGGCTGTGGCAAGCTTCCTCTGAACAAGAAAAAATGCATTATAGGGTCGCCATAAGTCAGAAACAACTTGAAGGCACACAACAACAACAACAACAACAACTAGCAACCCAAAAAGTAACAGAGGCCATCCACCAAGTATTCAGAATAATGGTGCTTTGCTTCCCGAGCATAATCAACTATTTTTCCATCTTTGCTCCTACTCTTGCCTCTTACACTTTGGTGTAGCCACACTTCAGAAGTGTTAACAGTTTGATATTGCCATGGGTCCCTCCTATAGAAACCTGGGGGTTGTGAATCAGAGCTCTTCCACAGAGAAATCCGAATACATCATGAAACTACAAATCCCAGTATTCTATAACATGTCCGGACCCATGGCAATTGCAGTGGTATCGTACTGCTTTGAATGTACAGTGTGGGTGCACCATTGCCTATTTTGGTGTGCAAAGGATTTTTAAAAAGGGTTAAGTATCCCCTAACCCATGTGCTTGAGCCACTACACTGGAGACCTCCTCAAGGAGTGAAGTACTCCACGTATATCAATTTCTCTATTCTCAGAGACCCATTTGGCTGCCAATTCTGCACAAAAGAACACCAAGCTCAAACTGCTTCCTTTCTTCCTTTGGGCCTTTTCATGCAGTTATCCTACAATCACCACTCATCCCCCATTAGCCTCCAATTTATTTAATGAACCAAATGAAACAAGTTGTCATGTGCAAATCACAAGCTTTTGATCCACCTCATTTTCACCTTACGGTAAGCATTTTTTCCCCTTCTTCTTTGATATTCAAGTTAGTGATATATGAAAAAGCCATGCAAATGTTCAAGTGGAACTGCATGCTGCAAATGACACAAGGTTACACAATGGAAAAAAGAAAGATAAGGTCTACCCCTGTAATATTTTCAAGACCATAGTTTATTCCTGATGTTTCGCCTGCATCTGTGGCTGGCAGCTTCAGAGAATGGAGATGTGTGGGGTACCACAAAAACCCACCAAAAAAGTAAGGACACCGGCCCTGAAAGCCTTTGACTTCACATTTTCAAGTCTCTTTGTGTCAATGACACTGTGATATTAACTCCACTGTTATTAATAGGTGTTAGGCTGGAATACACAGGAAAAACAGGTATAATTCCAATGTGCATGTAAAAACTACAACTTCTTGGAGGAAACAGTATTCCACACGGTGGGATCCACATTAAATGCTCTACTCTAAATAGCAATAGCAATAATTACACCTGCTGCCTGTATAACAAAATAAATAGGAGTGGCAAGCAGACAGAAAATGGAAGCACATGTGCAATATAATACTATGTTTTGCCCATCGAATGAGAAATGCTTATTTTGTGCTTAGAAAAGTAGGATAGGATGCTGGACTTATACATGCAATATAATCCAGTGGAAAGACTTCTTACAGAACTACCACGATCCTACTACAGGATCACCTACTACGATCCTGGGCATATAAATTATAATTTCGGAGCATGTCTAATGGGGACCAACACCTGATCATTCTTCCTTGGGTCCTTGAAACATCTTACAGCTTTACCCGGTGCTCTTCTTTTAAATGGGAGAGTCCGATACCTGAGTAAAAACTATCATTCCCATGCTCTAAAATTAGTGAAAATAATAATTTTCTTATGACGCATCTCTACTTAGGAGTAGTATCTTCCCCCGTTCATGCGGAGGGAGAGAGTTAACATCCCTATAATAAAAGCCATATTTAATTAGAAGCCTCTTAAGTTAACTAAAAGAAGCTAATCATCATGCATTGAAAAAGGTGTAGGCAGAGGGCAGGAGGGCGGGTAGTACAGATGCAAATTAAATATCTATTCATTCCAAACTCCACAGGAGTAATTTGTTATGTGGGAACAGTTCAGGAATATTTAATACCTTGGAGGAAAAGGAAGGAAAGGATAGAAATTAAATGTTTGCATTTCACATTCTTCCTGGAGTTCAGAGCTGTGTTCCAGCATTACAACAATCCTGCAAGGGAGACTAAAGCAACAGAAAATGTCAAAACACTCCAACAGCTAAACAAACGTAACATACCAAATGTCCGAGGCCTTTGTCTGAACTGTTTTTCTTGCGCGGAAGGAGATTCAAAGCCAAGCATGACTGGATGTGCTCAATGTAGTACAGCTGGAGTAATGTTTGAGCAACTAAGCACTGTCAAAACAGGCCAATTACGAGAAAATAACGGGAAACATTTAACAAGTCTTATGAAGCATAAACTAAAACTGTCACAGATAGGAAACCAAGGAAGCTGCGCTATTATTTTTATTTCTCACCTTTCCACCAGTGCAAGATACAAGATAATTTTCATCCAATTTAAGACAAGATACAGCTAAAAAATCAGTGAATACAGCCCTCCATATCCATGGATTCTTGATCATTTGGTTCAAGCATCCAAGGCTTGAAAGTATTTTTAAAATATATAAATTCCAAAAAATAAACCTTGATTTTCCCATTTTATATAAGAAACGCCATTTTAACATCCCACTGTATTTAATGGAACTTGAACATCCATGGATTTTGGTATCCACAGAGGTTCCTGGAACCAAACCACAGCAGATACCAAGGACCCACTATATATTGTTGCATATCAAGGACAGGATCCCTGGATATGCAACAATATTCACTTCATTGACAGGATAATGATGGGATAAGCACAACATTTGTGATACTTTTTCACGCAATCACATAAGGATGGGAGCGATCCGCTTCGCACCTGTCTTTCGCCCCTCCATCTGATAATCTTCAGAGAGAAAGTCCTTCCGCTCAGACCCTAAAGCAGTGATGGCAAACCTCTGGCACATGTGCCAGAGGTGGCACTCAGAGTCATCTCTGTGAGCACATGTGCCATCACCCCAGCACAGAGTTTGCCAGAGTTTGTTACTAGAAAACCAGAGGGACATGGCATTTTGCAATAAATAAGTGGGTTTTGGGTTGCAGTTTGGGCACTCGGTCTCTAAAACATTTGCCATCACTGCCCTAAAGTTTGGGCGGGATCATACAGTGAGATACAGCTTTTCAGCAGGATGGACCCCAAGCTATGTTGGGTCTCCAAAGTTAAACCAAGATACTCTGAATTCTGCCCTGTCCCACCTCATTCTACTCCCCACCCAAAAACCAAATCCATCAAGGAACTTCAAGCCTGAACCCTCTCTGGAAGCCAAGATGACTAAACTAAACGTATTTTGGCCACATCATGAGTCAAGACAATGATGCCAGGAAAGGTGGAGGACAGCAGAAAAATAATACCGCATGGAGGACACATGCATGAGCCTGCAGGACCTAAGGACAGGGAATCTTGGAGATGTCTCATCCATAGGGTTGCCATGAATGGAGGTCCACTTGACAGCAGCTAACAACAAACATTAGAGAAGGCTGAAAACTTTCCAAGAGGTGAAGGCAGGAAAATCCAAGAATGCACAACCCGCTAATTAATGAAAGGGGCAAATTCATTGATTGTTCATTCTTGAAAGCATCAGAGAAACAAAGACCTTCCCATTGGGTTCTGATGAGTCACACAGATTTGCTTCGCCTCCCTATCCAACATTACCCCCATCAAGCAAGGCTGGATGTACTTTGAGATGGACTGAATGTACTTCACTCACAATGCACAATGTTCCTCAAGAGTTGTAAACCACAATCCTATATGCATTTCCTAGGGAGTACATCCCACTGAACTCCATGGGAAGAAAAACGGGGGTATATGAAGCTGTGTTGTTGTTATGTACACAAACCGTCGAGCCACAGGCATTCCTTAGTAAATAAAGATGATTACTGCTCATAATGTTAAACACGTTTTTAAAATGAGAAAGTCCTTTAGAAAGACCATTATGATGCCACTCGAAGAATTTCATGTTCACTGTGTGTGCCTTTAAAAAAAAAGAAAAAGCCAACTTGGGCACAAAGCCACAACTCCAATAATGATATTTTTTACTATGTAAACTAATCTTTGTGCTTCATTAAGATAGAGGAAAATTGAAGTGCCAGAAAAAGGGCTGTTTGTGGCAGCATTCCCCAGCACACAAGCTTCTCTGCCTGACTGCTTTAGCAACTAGCCCCAAATATATACTCCTAATGAAAAGAGTAGTGATTCTAGAATACCAAATGATCCTGTAACTGAATCGGTGCAATGATGGCCAGCATTTTCCCCATAAGCACATCTCCTGGGACAAGTACCAGCCAAGGCCCAACTTTTCAATTTCCTAGACCGATGGTTCCCAACCTTTAGTCTTCCAGGTGTTTTGGACTTCAGTTCCCATAATTTCTGACAGCTGCCCAGGCTGGCAGAGGCTTCTGGGATCTGAGGACCAAAGGTTGTGAACCCTAGACAAAGAAATGCCAGTAATACATCACATGCCATTATGCTACTAGGAGCATCCACAGCAGCCATGAGCCTCAACCACAATAATCAGTATTGTTGTTGTCATGTGCCTTCAAGTACACTAATTTCCCAGCAAGATTTGTTCAGAGGAGGTTTGCCATGGCCTAAGAGTATGTGACTTGCCCATGTGGGTTTTATGGACAAGTGGAAACTCGAATCCTGGTCTCCAGATTCATAGTCCAACACTCAAACCACTATGCCATGCTGGATCTCTCTAAAGACAGCACTTCTCCCTAAACTGCAAATCCCAGCATTCTACAGAACTAACCATGGCCCTTAAAATGGAATTACAAATGCTTTAATTGTGTAGAAACAATCCATGGAGCAGGACATGCTGATATGCAGTTATGAGTAGCTGAAATGCATAAGATCCTTGGTGTCAGAGGCTTGGGATTGTGTGTATGGACACACACACACACCACCGAGCCCACATTCCAAAAGAGAAGAAGGTGAGGGAGAGTTGAAGTTATAGATTAACACCAGACAAGAAAGGAGTTATCTGCAACAGGTCATTGAAAGTAAATTGGGTGGGGTGGGGGGTTTCACCATCACCAAAGGATCACCCTCCATTATCTGAGAAGGAAAGCCAAGTTGAAATTTCAAACACAGGGCAACACACCCACTATGAACTCTTCTTTAAAATGCTCAAAGCTGGGGGTGGAGGGAGTGCCTCTTCTAAAGGAGGAAGCAAAAAGCTTTCTTAAGAATAGGAACCTGTTTTCATTACTGACACACACCACCCCTGAGCCCTCCAAAAGCTACAACCATCTTAATGCACAATAAAAATGCATGTTACCCAGATGGACAAGGCAAAACTCTTGTTTTCAGAGCGAGGATGTGTCCTATTAGATCTAAGTTGCACAAACAGGTTTTTAAAACATGTGCAGGTTTTGATTAGTGCACACACAAGAGAAGGAAGAAGCTGGCTTTGTGCTGCTGAATCCTCCGCATCAGCAAATGCGACACAGCAGCTCACGTTCGCCCGACAGAAAAGGCAGAGTGACCTGAAATCGCAGTAAGCTTTGCTGTGAATTCATGAGCGCCTCACCTCCTACCGCCATCAGCCAGGCTATCGCTGCTGCGTCTTTGTTTGGGTGTCTGTGGCAGATGACGGTAGTGTAGCTGCGCACGCACACCCCCAGCAAATCTCTGCACACAAAACACTGCAGGCAGGCATGCAGGCAGCAGTAGCTGAAGCAGGCATTGCAACAAAAGGCAGCCAAACCTAGAATGGCAAAAAACACCCATAACCAGAGCAATCTTTTTTTAAAACTCTGTCTCAAAGTAGGAATCTGTTACAGACTGCCAAAATAAAGCTGCTTCAGGTCTCTTTGGAGGTATGCTATTTAAATGATGCATGGGTCCTAAGAGTCCAGAGGTCGTGCCAAAGCCACACTCCGTTCCTAAGCACGGGAGTGCAGCTTTGGTGCAGCTTCCAGATTCTTCGGATGCATGCATCATTTAAACAGCATACCTCCAAAGAGACCCGAAGCAGCTTTATTTTGGCAGTCTGTAACAGGCCATAGAGTTGAAAGAGATCCCAAGGACCATCAAGTTCAACCCCCCTGCCATGCAGGAAGGTAAAAGGTAAAGGTATTCCCTGTTGACGAGGTTGTCAAGTCATGTCCCACCATAGGAATCATAGAGTTGGTCTTTAACTTGAACCAAAAGTCACCCTGAAGGACCTAGGGATTCCTAGAGAGAACACTCACTCCCCTAGGCATTTGTAGCTCCTCCAGTGCAATTCTGTGGTCAATGTCCAACAGATGTTGACCACAGACTTGCTGGAGGACCTAGAGATTCCCAGAGAGGTGTTCTCTCAGATAAAAACATAGTGCTTTTGGTACAGTGGACCCTTGTTATACGCTGGGGTTTGGTTCCAAGATCCCCCGTGGATAACAAAATCCATGGATACTAAATTCACATTAAATATAATGGCATAGCAAAATGGTGTTCCTTATAAAAAATGGAAAATCAAGGTTTGATATTTGAAATTTATACTTTTTTGAACATTTTCAAACCATGAATGTTTGAATCCGTGTATAAGAAGGGCTGACTGTATTTGCAGCTTTTTCACATCCACAGAGGGTCCTGTGCTCCTAACCCCAGCAAATGTGGAGGGATGAGTGTATTTTCTACAAGCAGACCTGGGCAGACTGAACAATTTGAGACAAGAAGGACAACACACTGCCATTGAGAAGTAAAAGATCAGACAGGTCACAGACCAAGTAACAACCCTACTCCCATTAAGTGACAAGCAGATGCCCTCTAATCTATTTAGGATCCCCAGCCTTTCAACAACTCTAAATAGCATGGCATTCCAGACAAGGAGCTAACATACCTTCTGCAATGGCACCCTTGCCTTTTTCCACGGTGCCAGAACGGAATGTGGCATTGTTGGTCCCTGTGACTTTAGGTGTTGACAACTGTGAGTCTGAGATTATCCTATGTGATGAAACAACTTTCTCATAGCCCAAGCACAAGATTTCAACAGCAACAAAGGAGACCAGCCAGAGAAGGTCGTCTTTTGGAAATGCCACTGCAGAGTATCTGGCTTACAGATATTTACAACTATTTGTTGCTTCTCTCACTAGCACTATGATCCCACTTTAACTGTCATGACTGCATCCTATGGAATCCTGGGATGTATAGTTTGAGGAGACATGTTTCAGTGAGTTTTCAGTTGATAGCTGGCCATATGCACATGTGCAATGAAACCATCAGGTCTGTATGCCTTTGAAAGAAAATTCCCATCCAAGGGATGGCTCCCATCCTTGTTGAGCTAAAGATCAAAACTGTATTATTACATCTGGCCTTGGGTATTTAAAATCAGTTTTAATCTGCTTTAAATGTTAAAGACATTTTACTGTACATTGCTTTGGGAGCCTTGGTGGGCAAAAAAGCAATTAACAATTTTAATTAATAAATTATCGGCCCATTAATTATTTACCATGTTGTTCCATATTAAAGCAGATTAATTGTTTTTTCTTTCCTGTGATGCATCTTGTAAAAAAAAACCTCAAGAAATTATAATAATTATAATTTATATAATTATAAATAAATATAATTATAAATAAATAAAAATGATGGTCTTATAACAATGCTACTCCAAGCGGTACTCCGTGGACCGGTGCTAATCCGCAGCAAGATTCCAGGACAGAAAGCACATACAATAATACTATGGCACAAATATAGGACTGTCCCCTGACACATTGGGGAGAAAATGCAAGTCCATCACCTCAGATAATTTGAGAAGCTTTAGGCTATAAAAACACTGGCTGAAAATTGTACGAATGGTTAGCAGAAAGATCCGTGGTTTACAGGGAGGCTTAATAAATACAAAGGTAAAAGAGCCAAAAGACACTCTCATTGTGTCCTCCCACAATAGGACAAGTCCTGGAGCTTCAAATTTCCCAGAAACCCATCAGTGCAGAAAACGTTTAATTTGTGGTTATCTTTTTGCAACCATGCACACTCTTTCTGAGTCTTGCCGAAATGCTCACTACTCATGCATACAGCCATTGTTGCAAATCCAGAAACTTTCCATTTCAAGACCTTCAACATATTGTATTACATATTTTGGGGGTTGGAGCAGACAGGCTTTCCAGGCAAGTTCTGCCTACAGATCTCCTGCTCTACTTCTGAGGTATGACCATTCCCTTATCATAAATCCAGTTGTCTTGGAAAAGCAGGAAAAGCACACCTGCAGACAGCAACACACAGATGATAGGAATGTATGGAGAAATATTAAACTCATGTTGATCAAGTCACAAAGAAGGCATGATAGGATTTCTGTTTGCAAGTCTGGGGGGAAGGAATCACATCCCACAGCCTTGGAACAAAATCTCCTTGAGACACTATTGAATTCAGCACTGTAGCCAAAGGAAATGGGGCTGCTATCCAACTTCAAGTGGCCCACAGTCCCATGGGTTAAGGTTTTAGCCCCTCTGTACATGGTCCAAGCTTTGGTGGGCAGGTTCTTACAAGCTTTATGGGAGGAGAGACCATCCACTCCATTCTTCATATTAAAATGGGAGTGCAGAATGGCTGAGAATCGGCCGCTCCCCCAGGATGAGTCACAATTCCTTACAGGTGAGTCAGTCTGCCAGAGGACAGGACTCAAGCTACCACTTGATTCACCCGGTTAGAGAACCTTCACCTCTGACACTCCCATTTCCAGGAAAAAAACAAAGCAAGAGCCACTTATTGTTCATGATCGCTGGGTCAATGCCTGAGAAATAAGTCAACATTTCTGCAACTTTGCACCGAAAGAAGAAAATGGAAGAAACCCAATGAGGAAAGCCTTGCAAAAGTAAACAAAAATAGGGGTTTTTTTAGGGTTTTTCGGGCTATGTGGCCATGTTCTAGAAGAGCTTATTCCTGACGTCTCGCCTGCATCTGTGGCTAGCATCTTCTGAGAAAGATGCCAGTCACAGATGCCAGCCACAGTCTCTGAAGATGCCAGCCACAGATGCAGGTGAAATGTCAGGAATAAACTCTTCCAGAACATGGCCACATAGCACACAAAAACCACAAAAATCTACTTATGCTGGCCATGAAAGCCTTCAACTTCACATTAAACAAAAATATTCCGGTGACCGCCTTGAAAGCATCTTCCAAAATGCATCCAGGGATGACTGTTCTTCTCCTTCTTCTGAGGATGAGAGATTGTGACTTGCCCAAGGACACCCAGTGGGTTTGCACAGCTGAAAGGGGATTTGAACCCTGGTCTCAAGAATCCCAGTCCAACACTCAAAACACTCTTTAGGACACCACTCAGCCACAGAAACCCATTGGGTGGCCTCAGACATACCATATTCTCTGGTGCACAAGATTGTTAGTATTTTAAGGTGCCATAGGACTCTTGGATTTTTAAGCATAATGCAGAATTTCATGGAGGATTTTCAAGAACAGAATCAAACAATATTAGAACAGACAGGCATCAAGAATGCCACTATATACTGGTACACATGACTCACTAGAAAATAAAACGATGTTTGTTAAAGTGGAAAGCAATAAGAAAAGAGGAAGGCTGCATTTCCAATGGAGAGACTCAATCAGGGAAGCCATGGTCCTGAGTCTGAAAGATCACAGAAGGGTGACTTAAAAGGTCTCTCATTCATAGAGGTGCCAGAAGTCATAGTCAATTTTGATAGCAGTTAACAACAATTGGTACTGCCTTGGACCAAGTTCCCCCTCTCCAAAATACTGCCTGACTGCAATGTACAGGTTACAAAAGTGCAGAAAAGCCAGCATGACATTTCCACGCACAATTTCTGCACAAGGGACTATAGTTAGGCTTTCAAACAGCAGCTCCGAACTGATCAATTCAGGACACCGAAGTTGTAAACAACCCAAAAACAGACTTATACATTTAGTTCCTCCACGCACAGTGTAGCACAAGGCCATCTGGCTGAGTGACTCACACATCTTCTATAGGATAGCTGTTCTCTTGTAGCATGTCACAGCTACAAGCCAAGCAAAATGCAACTAATTTTAGGGAAAACTAAGCTGTGAGAGAGAGGGAGAAAGAGAGAAAGGATTCTCCCATTCACTAGTAACCCAGCACTGTTCTCCGACAAACTGCAAGGAGTCCAAAAGGCCGGGACAGCCAAAAAATCATGGGGAACCAGACTAGCTGCTCTGAACCAAACCAAGAGGGTTACTAGAGTTTGCATCTGTGCCATGGAGTTATGAGATATCGTCTTCAAAACTGGCTTGCTGAACAGGAGTGCTCAGTCCTTGTCTAACTGGTTCCCCTTTTGCCTCTGGGATTAAACCAGGTAATTCTTGCACATTCTGGAAAGCCAAGAGCTGTATCTGCTTCCTCTCCATGAGTCCAAAAGTCTAAAACTAGGATATATGAAAACACCAAGCACAGTTATGGAATGGGTTATTGAGCTGAGTCAATTTTACAAGTGGGAAAACTGACTTGGGAACTGGAAAATGCTTAAAAACATGTCATGCTTAAAAAAAGAAGGAAAAGGGTTGGAAGGAGAGTAATCCAAGACCAAGACTGGTCAATATGCTGAAAGACCAGCCAAGACTCAGCGGCTTTGGATGTGAGCTAGAAGCTCTGTTTCAATCTATCCCAGCCAAACCTCATCAATCTTGCACATAACTGATGCTTCAAACCCATCTATTTATAGAGCAGCACTATAGACATGTACTGCAGTGTATCAGCAACGCCAGTACACCAACAAAGAACAAACCCACAAACAGCGCTTTCTATTACCTACGGGTGGGACAGGGAAAGATGTATGTACATAGATGGTGTCAAATTCATGTCTTGTTTTGCTCCTACAAGGCAAATAAAACAGGCTGGCTGCTAAACACTTTTTAATATAAATAAGACTGACAACACTCAATACAATTTGAACAATCCCAGAGAGAAGGCGGCGTTCAGGATAAAATCATCTCCTAGGACATAAACAGCTACTTGATGGTGCAATCCTGTATTTATCAAGAACACCATGAAATCAACTCTAGTTCCTCATCACCTCGACCCAAGTTCATTCAATGGTTACATCTCCTGTAAAGGAAATTTTATAACTTGGGAGTCGTCATGGAGAAGGATCTCTCTCGTGTCCTAACCAAATGGGCCTGGGATGGTGATGGAGCTGAAAGAAAGCCCCTGAAGATCTTTGACTATAGGTTGGGCTCATATAGGGCACTATGGTTTTTCAAATAATCAGCACTTCGTTTTAATGCTGCATCATTTCCCAACAGTTGTCCAATGACTTTTGCCTCTAGCGATATGCCCTGTCACTTGAAATGTACTGTCAACAATTCCCAACAAAAAGTTAAAATTATTTCCTTTGTGGCTATTATAACACTAAGATATATGTACCTTGTATAATAATAATAATAACAGTGGCGTCTCACCATCCATGGACTTGCCATGGATCTGAGTATCCATGGACAGCAAACCCCATATCTCTCAATGGGCTGTGCACACTAGCAGCTGCACACAAGTTGCACTGCCATTGAGATCAATGGGATGTGAGATACCACATTTTTTCTTATCTGTGCAGGGTCCAGAATGGATCCTCACAGATACCAAGAGCCAGCTGTACTATCTTGCAACCAAAGTACATTGACCTAAATTCAATTGTCCCTTTTGGAGGAGACCTATGCTATCAATGAAACCTACATAAATGTTGACTTACCAAATTCACACTGTTTCAATGGGATTGCTCTGGTTGGGGCTGTAGTCTCTTATCTGTGTTTTGTACTACATTTCATTTTGGGCAAAGACAGTACTTCCTATAAAAAGCATTGTCCCTGCTTCTATGCCACTGTTCCTTGAATCCGTCATCCTCATTTTGATTCATTTCCAATAAAACTTGATATAATCGTGCCATAATCCTTCCTTGTCCTCACTCTATTAATATTTTTTCTGCCTCTGTCATTTCCCAAGGCCCAATTATTCTGGCACATTATTAATAAGCTATCTTACTTTAAATATTGAAAGAATCGAAGCCTCTAGGCTAGAAGGCCTTTTTAAAAACCCTAACTTTAACTTCTCTGAAAAGGCATTCCCATTACGTATTAAATCACTAGATCTATTCACGGTGGTATAGTACTGATTCCAGTAGTGAGATACCTGGACTAAGAACCCTGTGGTATTTTTCATCTTCATATTAATCATTTAATCGCATCAATTAAGTTGTTATCGGTTTCCCCTATTAGCACGCAGCAGCCTATTCAATAGAACATCTGGCTCCTACAATTTATGCAAATAATTTACATTTTGTCTCCAGACATCTTCCTATCAAAATCAGCTGAACCAAAAGATTGCCATTTTATTCTTCTGGATTATTGGATGGCAGAAAGGGCAAACAATGAACGCAACGAATAATTGTTTTTGGACCACATGCACCACATTACTATGGATCAGATAATCTTCATGGAGGAAGGACCAGAGAGCCGGCATGGTGTAGTTAGTGGTTTGAGCGTTGGACTACGACTCTGGAGATGACGATTCAATTCCCTGCTAAAGCACAAAATAATCCAGTTTGAGACCACTTTAAATTTGCTTGCGAATCCTGGGAACTGTAGTTTATTGCGGCACCAAAGCTCTCCGACAGAGAAGGCTAAATGTCTCACAAAACTACAAAGTGATAGAAATCAAAAATATAGCCGCGTGAGTCCGTAGGATCAAGTATGTAGAGAGATCTTGTAGCACCTTTGAGACTAACTGAAAGAAAGAAGTTGGCAAGTTTGTAGACTTCTGAGGAGCACATTTGAAAAAGTAGAGTTGTCTACGAATGCTCATGCTGCCAACTTCTTTATTTCAGTTAGCCTCAAAGGTGCAACAAGATCCCTCTACTCACAAAATTACAGAATTTCCTTGCATGGAGCCAAGCAGGGCAGTTAAAGCGGTCTCAAACTGGATTATTTCTGCAGTTTTATTACTGCTACGTTTTGGACCTTAGTCTTCTGACTTCTTGACCACAGACGACATGTTGACCAATGACTGAGCCACGGTATGGAAAATGTTCCAACTATTTCAATGTCTTCATCATCCGCTTTAAAGCAACGCAAATTATCCGCAGCCATTATAGCCCGATCCATTTCAACCAGGCTGAACACACCCCAATCGGGATGGTTTTATTCCACAACGAAAAAGAAAAAGAGTCGTGGGGGGGGGCTGTATCCATTTTAGTGAAACAATCCATCTGCCTCCATGTGACTCACAGCCATGCTCTAAGAATGCATCAGTGTTTGGGGCCAACGGCTGCGTGCACAGCGTGTTTTGTTCACATGCATTCCTTAGGGATGACACATCCTTATCCAAGGGCCTCTAACGGTTGGGGCTTGTGGCTTCTCTTCCTCCCCCAACATCTCGCAGCCCCGCTCATCGTCCGCCCAGCGCTAGAATGACTAAAGCCAACAAAAATCCCTAGCCAATTATAAACCCACTTAAAGAGACCGTCAACCCACCGCCTATACCCCCAATAGACACACATACACACCCCAGTCTCTTGCCATCCTATATTGTGGGCTTCTATTCATAGAAGGAAGGAAGGGAGAGACCGCCTTCAGCTCCCCAGATCGTGCCATCAGAGTCGATGTGCTATGCTTTTTTGTTTCCAGGCGCACATGTTCCAAGATGCTTGAAGATGAATAGTTTCTCTGGAATCTAATTCATCCTTTCCACCCCTCTTGTTGTTAAACAGCATTTTGCAAAACTGACCAGCTCTTTTAACATAAACGAGCAAATAATAAAAAGTTACCAACACGAACAGAGAGATTAAAGGGGGGGGGGAAGAGCTTTTAACACAGCCACAGCAGAATTTAATCAAAATGGAGGGAAATATGTCTGACTGCCCCCTGAAAACCTTTTGCAAATTAAATATTCTTCGCTGGGTAAGGGCAGCAGAGAATGGCTCAAACTGAAAAGGTCATTTTGCTTAAATAACGGTTTGCTTAAGCTTTCCGCAAAAGGACGGCATACCTGTGAAGAACATGTTGAACTTTAAGTGGGAGACCATGGTAAGCCACCATGAATTCTCCTGGGGAGGGTGAGGACTGGACTTAAATGCATTTTTACTTGAAGGTCAAAGCCTTCTTATCAAAAGGAAAGATAGTAGGACATTTAAACACAAGGCCAGATTACACAACTGCGGTATCAAGTTCTGAATTGTGCCAGGTTGGGCTGCAGGTCTGTGTGAATGTTCTCCTTGGCCATGTCATGAATGCCTTGCCAGTGGAAAGCTAGCATACCCAGGAAAAGTGCTTGAGTGGGGAGGTCCAGCAAGCCATCAAAGGAGCATTCACCTATACTGGTCTCAATCCAATATTCCTTCAGTGTGGTATGTATACATCTACATATGGACCTAAACTACCATATGACTTCCCAATAATTTACTAAAAAGTCCCCAAAGTTGCTCCTCCAGGCATTCTTGCAAGCGTGAATCAACAGTGTGATGCAGGAGCTAAAAAAGCCAATGCAATTCTAGGCTGCATCAATAGAAGTATAGTGTCTAGATCAAGGGAAGAAATAGTACCACTTTATTCTGCTTTGGTCAGGCCTCATCTGGAATAGCACTGTGTCTAGTTCTGGGTACCACAATTCAAAAAGGATGCTGACAAGCTGGAGTGTGTCCAGAGGAGGTTAACCAAGATGGTGAAAGATCTGGAAACTATCATGGCCTATGAGGGGTGACTTAGGGATCTGGGTATGTTTAGCCTGGAGAGATGGTTAAGAGGTGATATGATCACCCTGTATAAATATTTGAAGGGATGTCATATTGAGGATGGAGCAAGCTTGTTTTCTGCTGCTCCAGAGAATAGGACATGGAGCAATGGATTCAAACTACAGGAAAAGAGATTGCCTCTAAACAATGGGAAGAACTTCCTGATGGTAAGAGCTGTTCAACAGTGGAAGACGCTGCCTTGGAGGGTGGTGGAGTCTTCTTCTTTGGAGGTTTTTAAGCAGAGGGTGGATGGCCATCTGTTAGGGGGTCTTTGATTGTGTCTTCCTGCATGGCAAGGGGTTGGACTGAATAGCTCTTGAGGTTTCTTCCAACTCTATGAAACTATAAGCAGCCAGAAGTGTCTGGCTACCTCACCAAAGCCAGACACAAAATGAGCATAGCAGTGCTGAGACCCCTTCCTGGAGAAGCAACAGATCTGAGTGCTTTAAGGGGATGTAGTCATATGCTTCTGCAATCCTGCCTGCTTGCTGCAAATCATGAATTGCTATGGCTTCAGGGGCTTTTCAATAAGTTTTAGGGAAGGGAATTTGAGGGGAAGGGAATACCAATCCCACTAAGTGTGCTAAAAAGGACATTCACAGGCATAAGGGAAACTTATGTGTGTTGATGTCCTTAGTAGACATCTGGCACAAGTCTCTAGTACAGCGGACTCTTCTCATCCACAGGGATTCAGTTTCCCACAGATGGCAATAAAAATGGATAGTTGTGCCCTATATATGGGGCATGGCAATGCACAAGTGGACAAATCCAGCTTGCTGATATGAAGAGTCCCACTGAACTATGGGGAGTAGATATTACAAAGACTAATAACCACAGATACTTCATGAATCCATTTTAAAGCTGCGTAAATTGGCAGATATCAGTACCTCTTGCAGCACTGAATTCCATAGTTCTAGTAATATGGGAGAGGGAGAAAAGTTTCTTCCTATTATTTTCTCTCCAAATTACGCATAAACCTATATACCTTGGTTATGTCACCTCTTACTCACCTTTTATGTTCTAAGCTAAACAGTCCCAAAATATTGTAACCCCTCTTTGCAGGAGAGTTGTTCCTTGAATCATTTTCGATTGCCCTTTTCTGCAACTTGAAATCATCCACAAACATGGTTGTTGTTTTTTAAGGGGGTGGGCAGAAGGCAGATTTGGCTCTACTACTCATAGATCTCTGGGTGCTTTCCAGCAGAGCGGTAAACATTTCCCGATGCCAACTGTTTTAACAATAGCATCAACAAGATGTCCCCAGCAAAACACACAAACACACTCATTCAATCATACTGCTAAAATAAAGGAAGCTTGTAGGTAATGTTGCTCTCTCTCTCTCTTCTATATATATAGGTGCCATCACCTTTTTATCCTTGACTTATCCACGGCTCATATCAAAATCCTTTATTTTGGCCCCAAAACCTGTTCTCGACGTATACATGAGTCGAGCATACGGTACGTAGTCCATAACCTGTTGGTTTTTTAAGTGTTAAACCTAAACTGGGATTTTTGTCATTTGTAAGGCACAGCCTTCATCTGGCGTTAACACTTGACATTTGTCTGACATTTCCCCCCCTCTATCTACCCTACCTTGCCCCAAGCCACTTCTCACATTCCCAACTTTTATTGCCAAGTCTACCACAAAGTTTGCAATCCTACATGGGGACAAGCAAACAGAGGCCCTAAACAGACACACCCCTCCCTATTATATACCTCAGCTGCTTTCTCCAAACATGTGCCAAGACACTAATCGCTACAGCTCACTGCCTAAAAATTATGTCAACACCCGCATGAAGGATTAAATCACCAGAATAGCCATTGTCCAATGGGGGGGAGGGGGATCACACAACAAATTGGATTGTAATTCCAACTTTCGGCACAAATAACAACGAGACTCCATTCGGTTTCTGGGGTTCCATTTCCCCAACTTTTTACTACTTCTTCCCTCTCCCTTCCCCCTAATAGAAAGCGTCCAAAGCATTTCAGGAATTTAAGCACCAAATTGTATGATCAGCAGAAACTCACAACTCTTGGTAGTTTGTACAATTTACAGGTTTCAGGTGTGCATGGAGCGGATGGGTGGGAACCTCATATTTACCTTTCTTGTATGGTGGGCCATTCAAATGCTAGTTTTGCAGTGAGCGAAACGTTGTTTTTAAAATAGGGCAATCAATATTCGATATGCCTTGAAAGAAGTCTTTGCACTTGTTGACCAGGCTACTAGAACGATGACCAAAACCTCCCATCCCATTAATAGTATACAGCCACAACTGGTGAGGATCAATGACCAAAAATTTTTTATGAAGATGTGCTGGAAGTTAACCCAGTTGGCATACAGTCATAGCCAAAAGGTACCTCTAAGAAAGTGGTTCCCAAACTTTGGTCCTCCAGATGTTTTGGACTTCAGTAGCCAGAATTCCTGACAGTTGGCCAAGCTGGCGGAGGCTTCTGGGCGTTGAAGTCCAAAACACCTGTAGGACTAAAGTTTGGGAATCACTGCTCCAAGGCTATCAAACCCTTTCCCAGAGGTGGCCATCCAGCCTCCACTTAAAATTATCTAAGTTGCCTCCACCTTCTCAGACCATCTGTTTTGTTCTGGAGACAGCAGATAACAAGTAAGGAAATTATTATAGCATTTAGTTATAATCCCCTTTCTTGTAATTTGAACCTTCTGGTTCTGGTTGTACCATCTGGACCAAAAGAAAACTAATCCACTCCACTCTATTATATGAAAGCCCTTTAAAAATTTGAAGATAGCCAACTTAGCTGTCTCTTTTCCTGATCTAACACACCCAACTCCATCAGATTTTCATTACAGAATTTTTCTGCAGACCCTGACTTGGAAATACTAGAAACTGGGCCAGCGTGGGGAAGAGCAGCAGTGTGTTTGTCTTAAAAACAAACTGTGAGGGCAATACAGTGGGCCCTTGTGATCCTCTGGGGTTTGGTTCCAGGACACATACACCCCTCCATGGATAACAAAATGCATGGATGCGCAAGTGCCATTAAATATAATGGCACAGCAAAATGGTGTCTCTTATATAAAATAGAAAATCAAGGTTTGCTATTTGGAATTTATACTTTTTTGGAATATTTTCAAGCCGTGGATACTTGAATCCGTGGATAAAAAATCAGTGGATACGGAGGGCTGGTCATACTTACCTCTTGGCCACAATATTTTGAAAGCATAAAATGGATTATAAATGACTCACTAACCCTAGAATTTACAGTATAACACATTATATTAGATCTAGAAATATAATGTCTTCCATTGATGAATACAGCCATTTAAACAGCCAGCTAAAGAAGTGTTGCTGCTGCTGCTGTTGTTGTGTGACCTCGAGTCGCCTCTGACATATGGCGACCCTAAGGCAAACCCTATCATGGGGTTTTCTTGGCAAGGTTTGTGCAGAGGAAGTTTGCCATTGCCGTCCCCTGAGGCCGAGAGCTTGTGACTTGCCTGAGGTCACGTTTTATGGCCAAGCAGGAAATCGAACACTGGTTGTAGGGTCATAATCCAGCACTCAGACCACTATGCCACGCTGGTTCTAGCTAAGACATAGGGATATGTTTTAGGTTTTATAGGTTTACAAACAGAAAAAAAAAATAAACAGGAGGGGGAAAAAGAAGAAAAAACAAACACATCAACATTGAACAAAATAAATACACTGAAAGAAAAAGCAGCTGTGGTTTCGCAGACCTCACGCTCGCCACACAGAAGCAAGAGGTTTTGTATGAAAAGGCCTCGACACCACATCACTTGAACATTGCACTTGGCTATCTCCCAAACCCACTTCAACCTCCCTTGAAGAGAGGATCTATATAGTCTGCCCCATTTCGGGTGCTTTTGGATCCACCTTCCAATCCTAAAAGTGTGGAGCAACCCAGCCAAAACGAAGCATCCCTTCCTCCTCAACATTTATCACTTTTGGGATGCGGAGATTTGCAGCACCGTGAACGATTGGTAGCAATAGTTTAGAAATTAGAAGCTCTAAATAAAATCTCTCTCTCATTCTAGAGATGAACAGTTTCCTCCCAAATTGCCCATTTTTCCATTTCTGGAAGATTTCCATCCTTGGGGAACTTGACCCAAATTTTTAACCTGCCCCTCTCTATTTTAATCTTTTAAGGAGAGAGGAATCAATTCCTTTCTCCAGCTTGGGAACAACCACTATCTTTGGTATCGGCGCTCGCCAAATTGTATTTGACTAGCCTTCACCAGACAGGCAGAGAGACAGAGGACACGTAGAAGCCCTCTTAAACTCACTTTATAGCACCGTGGAAAGGATTATTGATAATGCACGCGAAGCATTTTCAAACAATCCCCAGCACGATCAAAAGGCCAAGTAGCATTCATCCAAGACAATTTAATCAATGACAAATGCTAACAAAGTGTCCAGGAAGGAGGAACACAGGCTCTTTCACGTTCAAATGTCGAAACCTCTTTTCCCACACTTGTTCAAAGAGGCATTCTGCTTCAAGAGAAGCTACCAAAAGAAAGAAAAAAGGAGGAGGAGGAGGAGGAGGAAGCTTTTGCAACCGGCTCGACAAAACCAAGGCGCCTTTTGCCAGGAAAGCCAACTGCCAGGTTGGGCAACAATACACGTTGTCCCCAATTATGGGCTGAGGAGCTGATTCAATCAAAAGTACTGCTTTGCTAGTATCTCTCGATACTCTATGCATTCTTAGTTTACAGGATTGTAGCTTTAATGCAGTGTTTTTCAAAAACCAAACCTTTTGTACTTGCCAAAGAGAAGCATGTGAAGCATCATTAGGAAGAATGATGTAAGTGAAGAAGTATATACTCATGTATAAGTCTAGAAATTTAGGTTAAAAATTGACCCATCCATGCATCAGAGTAAGTACCATACTTTAAATCATACAACCATGTGAAGGGCAAGAGTTTAATCTGCCCTGTAAGCACTGACCCCCTTCTACTCTCTCATCTATCCAACCTTCACTATGAGTGCAAATAGTAATGCCTGCAGGAATTTTGTAAGCTCTTTGGCATTGTCTTCCTTTGCTTCGTCCTTTACATCCTTCATTACATGGCGCTAAGTTTTACCCAAACTTATCCACAGGTCATAATTTTGGCCCCAAAACCTGCCCTTGACCTATACATGAGGTTGACTTATAGTCGAGCATATGTGGTAGTTCATCTTCTGCCATTATCCTCATGAGGTGCAACCTACTACAGGATTCCTCTTTAGTGTATACTATATAACCTGTTGAGAACTGGTTGTTATGCCATGTTTGGAGTGTTGGATTAGGACACTGGGAGACCAAGGTTAAAATCTCTGCTGGGCCATGGAAACCCATTGGGTGATTTGGGGCAAGTCACACACTCATGGCCTCGGAGGAAGGCAAGGGCAAAGCCCCTCTGAGCAAATTCTTCCAAGGGGTTAGGGTCTCCATAACTCAGAGATGAGCTAAAGACGTACAACCAAACAACCTGGGAGAGTGCGACTTGCCAGTGGATTTCCACGGCTGAGAGGGGATTCAAATCCTGGTCTCCAGAATCTCTATCCAATGCTCAAACCATTACACCACACTGGCATGATATACATAAATTTAAAGGTCTTATGCTACCAGCAAAAGGAAAGGATGTGATAAGGAATGCCACAACCTGAGAGATGCCACAGTGAAAGTTTTCTCCCTTACCCTCATCAGACATGACTTTGATGGTGGTGGGGCCAAGAGAAAGTTCTCCTCCAAAGATATTAAAATGGAGGCAGATTCATACAGGGAGATAGGGTCCTTCAGACAGTGTGGACCCAAGCCTTATTTTATATACCAACATCTTATACCAACTTTTTGCATACTAATTTTTAACATCCATTAAAAACTGTCTCTCTGACACTAGGGTGGGCAACTGCGCAAGGGCTGGGGGACATTTTTATGCCACCCCAATACACCTTGGCCCATACTGGTAGGTCAAGTGCAATCAGGTTTACTTTTCGTCCAACCTTCAGCCAAATTTTCAGAAGGTTTTTGGTTGCTATTTTAAGAGTAGACTTCAAAGATATAGCCACGTTCGTCTGCAGAATAAGAGATGTCAAGAGATCTTATCGCATTTTTGAGACCAACTGAAACGAAGAAGTTGGCAGCATGAGCTTTTGTATACTAAAGTCTACGAAGGCTCATGTAAGTTTCAAAGATGCTATTTTAAGAGCACTTGGGGATGTTGGGATATTCCGAGGGAAAAAGTACCACGATTTGAAGCAACTTTGCGCCATTTGTTTGGGAATGAAAAACTGTGCGCAAACAAATTGGTTTCTTATGTTTATACATATTTTAGGTTCCAGGGGTCAAGCTGGTGGGTTTCAGGGGGAGCAAAATAGGACCCCCAAGGGCTGCACTTTCCGCATCCTTGTTATATACCCTCCCTAAGGGCTTTCTCCAGCATTCCTGAGAACAGAAGGCACAAGGGGCCAATTTGCGAGCAATGGCTCCCCTCCCTTTTCCAGTCATGCCTGCATACTTTACATAGATTCAATATTTTCTAAAGGACAAAGAACATGGTCTGACGGCTGAAGGAGGAAAACAAGAGACTTTGCCACGGGGGTTGAGGGGGGGAGAGGGGTTGCGGCTCGCTCAGCCATCCTGCAAAGCTGACAGTGCAAGACTTTCTGCTGACGTACATCGCTGACTTCAAAACAAGGCCCTCTCAATTCTGCTACGCACCAGCAAATGCTGGGGGTCATCTAATTTCTTCACCTGATTTGTTTGCTGGAGCCATTGACTCCCAAAGCAGCAGGAAACGTACTTCCATCTAAAGGGGAAAAATTCATAGAAAATATCATGCCACTGTAAAGAGCTTTGCCTCGAAAGTTAATTTCTGAAAAACACACACATGCACAAGTGAAACACTGGACAGGAATTGTGCATTCTTGCTAGGGTTCCCAAATGCTCTCTGTACCACAAAATAACTGCATATTCTTGGGCAAGTCACTTAGCTTCCCATTGGGAATATATGATGGTGGTATTAATACACATCCTGGCTCAGCAACTACAGTTGTCCCTCCCGATTCGCGGCCTTGCCGTTTGTGTCCCTTGGTCTTTCCTGGACAGCAAGCTGGGAGGGACACAGCGTCACAGGTGCAAGCTTGCCCCCATTGTAATCAATGGGGCTCCAACACTGGCAATTTTCCCAATTCGCGAGGGGGCCTGGAATTGGTCCCCAGCAAATCGGAAGGGACATCTGTAGTTTTATTTGATAGGTAGCATATCATGGAGCCTAATAACCAGATCCTAAGGCACCAGATCCTGTCTGATCTTGAAAGCTAAGCAAGATCAGGCCTGGCTAGTTCTTGAATGGGTAACCACTGATGTCAGGGGTTGTAGGCAAATCCTTGAATCCGACTGTGGGGGAAAGTGGGATATAAACCCCTGAAATAAAACAAATAAAAAACTGTAGGATAAGTGGCAAATCAAATTTGGGTTGCTAATTGCATACAGAAGAATCCACTGATCTTTGCTATTCACCAAGAAGACCTTATGAACTTTGTTGTTGTTGTGTGCCTTCAAATCATTTCCAACTTATGGTGAGTCCAAGATGAATCTACAATAGGGTTCTTTTGGCAACATTTTCTCCAGTGGAGGTTTGCCATTGCCATCTTCTGAGGCTGAAAGATTGTAACTTGCTCAGGGCCACCCAATGGGTTACCCTGGCCAAGCACGGATTCGAATCCTAGTCTGTGGAGTCATAGTCCAACACTCAAACCACTAAACCATATTATGAACGAGTGAAGTGCAAAGAACCCTGAAAGTTTTGTTGGGTTTTTAACAAACATAGTACTGGCCATTTGTACGAGGTGAACAGCCTCCAGCACTACACAAGTTCCTTTTTTCCCTTTGTAAAGACGATCCCATTCACATTTTAAATCACCGCTAGCAGCGTGATAGCTCAACAGGAGAATATTCTCAACAGGAGAATATTCCCCGGTGACAACTTCCCTACTATTTTTGCAAAGAGTGGAAAGAAAAGGGGGGGAGCAAAGGAACAACTACTCCGTCGTCCCAGCAGCTGCTGGCAACAATCCAAACACTTCACTTTTCCGGAAATCCGGAATTGCAACATAATTCTCCATTTCTACTGCCAAAAGGAGATGTAAGCGGAACACAGTTGGCATCTCCCCTGCAGCCCAAGAAGAAAGCGAAGAGTAAATATTGCAGGATCAACCCAGCAAATGCCTGTGGGAACTACCGTGAATACAAGTACTCAAAGCCAGCAGGAGGTGGAGGGAGTGGGGAAGAAGAAGAGACAGGCGATGGCGGCAGGAACGTACAATCATTGTCGTTTTTTAATAACAAAACTAAAATGGGCTTTCTTTTCCCCCATCCCCATCCTACAGAGCCGCTCGAAGCTATTACCTATACCATCCATTTCTGTTGCTGTTTCCATAAGAGAACAAAGCAAAAGAAAATTCCTCCACCCCTTTTGTGTGTGTGTGTGTGTGTGTGTGTGTGTGCATGTTGTTTGCAATAACCAGCTTTTGCTCAGCGACAAAATTAAACAGACCAGCTTGCTCAAAAAGAACTAAGTGTTCCCAAAACAGAGGCGTTCAATACACCCACACAGCATCCTTTCCTGGACGGCTGCAACAAAGACCAAAGGATTCATATACAGGTGGGGGCTATCAATGCATAATCTGCCTCCCGCGACAGCCAACCAGTTAAAAGGAGAATTAAGAAAGCCTACAAATCCTATGAATTTAAGAACAGCCATGCTGGATCTGTGCAAATGCCTACCTACCTGTAGTCCAACATGCCATTCTAGGTACGTATGGGAAGGCCGTCACAAGACGTGCCCGTCAAGCGTACAAGTTAACTTGCTTATTTATTTTAAGTATAGTTTTACTGTTTCTTTGAAAATAAAACCCCTAAGATACATATATACATATAAAACAAAAAGACACCCAACAAACACCAACCTCGTAATAGAATATTCACAACCGTCAAACTAAATACGTTGCTTATCAATATTAGTTCTAGTGTACCAGCTTATCCACGGATTCAAGCATCCACGGCTTGAACGTATTTTTAAAAGGTATAAATTCCAAACAGCAAACCTTGATTTTGTCATTTTATATAAGGGACACCATTTCACCATGCCACTGCATTTAATGGGACTTGAGCATCCACAGATTTTGGTATCCTGGAACCAAACCCCAGTGAATAACAAGGGCCCACTGTATATTTTTATTGTTCCTTTGGCATTGGTGATAGATTGTGGGGTGTTGTAATTCATCCAGAGAGAAAGAGAGACACAGAGGGAAATTGATACCTGGGGATATACAATATCTGGACAAGAAGCTATTACAGTTTTTGGGCAGCCAGTACCTTACCCACCATACACCATATTTCAAGAGGGGAAGGATTATCACAATGTATTTCTCCTCTCCATCATTGGGACCTCATGCCACATCCTTGCAGAAACCATGAACTTGGCTCTGAGAAATATTCCAGGGGGTTCCACTGGGCAGAGATGCTTAAGTGGACTGTAAGGAAATCCAAGTTAATTACCAAACCAAACACTAAGCATTTGTTTTCTGTCCTCCCTCCCTTTCTGCTGCGCTCCTGTTGTGTTCCTTGTTTCTCTTCTGCTTAAACAACCAAGCCGAGTAAACAGGAAGCTCCCTTTCAAACAATTGAACATTTATACTTCCCTTGTTTTTCCCTTCCGAGAAAGGGCAGTGGATCCCCTTCAAGCACACCATGACTAAGAGCCAAGTTTTCCTTCTGCCAGTCCAGATTCATTACCATTAGTCCTTGTAATAGAATGACTCTTAAAGATATATCTCTTTTTGCAGAGGGAGACTTGCAATGATGGTGATGATATTCAGTTGGCCCTCCATATTTGCAGCTTTGACTTTTGCGGATTTGATTATTTGAAGTTTTGATGAATACGTTCTCTCTAGGAATCTCTAGGTCCTCCAGGGCAACTCCGTCAAAAGTTGGCCGTAGACTTGTGCTGGAGATCCTAGAGGTTCCTACAGAAAACACTTCTCTAGGCATCTGTTGATCCTCAAGCAAGATTCAACTTCTGCCAAAAGGTCCAAAAGTTCAGGTTGGTCTAATAGAACTTCTAGGTGTATCCCTATCCCCCCCAACCCCTGGAGCAGATCTTTTACAAAGCTGATTATTTTTTACCAACTCAAGACCCAGCCATCATAAACTTCCTTAAATTAGAAAAGAAACAATTCATAGCAACTCATGATTCCTAGGAAAATCCATCCCTACACTACTTACTCTGGGGATTGCAAGTGAAATCAGAGGGAAACAGGGGAGTCCATGGTAGTGGCAACAGATAATATCAGTGTCCTCTGATCATCGATATGTTCTGGGGCTCAACCTGTGAGCTCTGGCTCCACTACATCACTGTCAGTACCAAAAACATATAGATGTCTCCTACCCACCACAATTGGTAATGTGGTTAGTTGTATATCACATCACATATACCACAAAAACAGTTGGGGAAAATGTCAGTGATCACACTCAAGAAAGACACCACTACTTTCACTACATGCAAGATATCCCCAATTTTCCAACATCCATATTCAGCATCCCAGTTCAACATCCACTAAAACTCCTTATTCACACATTCTAAACATGTTCTTAAAGATCATTGATTCATTCAAGGAAGATACCGCTACCTTCCAAAGACACTCCTAGTTTTGCAATATTCCCATATTCAGTTCAATACCTACAAAAATACTTCCTTCACACTTGCTCACCACATGCTTCATTTACTCATTCAGTACATAGAACTGGTAATGCTCCTCTCGAGTTGCATCATTTCAGGAAGGGTTCTACCTGGGTGATCTCCATCCATTCACAACACACTACTCTTTCTGTAAGCATCCTAACATAGCATTTCCAATCTAAGTAGGAAAGTTGGTAAAAGTCCAAGTTGGTACCAATCAATGGTCCAAGGGTACATGATATAGTTTAGTTATACTCACAAATGAAAGGCAAAATACAAACTCAATAAACATACATATAAATTAGACTTACACTTCCGGCATTGCCTGGATTTTGTTTCAGAAAGACGGTAAACAGATATAGAATCCACTGTAATAAGTCATAAATGTGGGTTTCTTTTTAAATATCCAAGAGCCTACCTCAACCCAGTGCCTTTCAGATATCCTGGACTACAACCCTCATCATCCCCAGGCAGCATGGCCATGGAAGTTGTAGTTCACCTCATCTGGTAAGCACTGTGTTGGCAAAAGCTGGTGTGCAAGTTCTGAATCAACATTACAGAACAGAGAAAAGAAATGTGTGGTCCTGCTAGCTTAAAGCAAGATGCATTAGAAAGAGACAGTTTAACCAATGGTTCTTACTTTTCTGGCAGTGGTTGGAAGTCCAGCAGCGGTAGCTGTATTCGTTGTTAATGGCTGTCTTCTCACAGAGTGGCTTCTCCTCCGCCGTTCCTGGGCATAAGTCTCCACACTCTTTCGGCGGTTTATTCCCCACGATGTAGTTGTTAGAGACAGCATCCAAGATCAAAGACCAGTCAACGGTAGAGAGGTAACACAGATCCGAATTCTTCTCAATGCGGATGGCCCCCCGAGTGATGTTCCTCAAATTGTGTAGACCAATCTCTTTGAGGTTGGTCATCTCAAAGATGACCAAGGCGTAATTGTAGAAAAGGTTCCTGCCCCGGATCACCGTGAGGTTGGGGAAGAGGTCACTCAGGGTCTCCAGGCCGGCCACACGAAACAGCAGCAAGTAGTCCGTGATCATTGTGAGTTCAGGGTAGCGGTAGTTGCTGAAGTCCTCTCCTTGGGGGATCAACAAAATTCGGAGATACCCTTCAACCACAGTACAGTTCTCCAGCTCCCTGAGCTGATCGATGCTGTTGCGGAGATCAAGGTTTGGCCCACAGACTGGAGTTATCCGAAATGCAGAGAGGGATGGAAGGGGAGGGGAAAAGTGAAAGAGAGGCAGAAGAACAGCATTAATAAATGTTATTATTTGCTTTTAAAATAACATCAACAAGACTGTAAGCACAACACTATTCTCCTTCCAAGGCAGCAACGTTGGAATATATATTGCTATATGTTCCAATATGAAGCATTAGAAATGCTTCCATCTCATCAACAACCAATCTCAAGTAGAGCTTTAAAAGTTACTTTTCATCATATATATCAATGAATATATAGTTCATTGCCGTTATTTGTTGTTGTTGTGTGTGTGTGTTCAAATAATTCACTAATGTTATTTGTTACAAGGGTAGTAACATATTGCTCATGGCACCACATGTTACTTTTTCATGACTTTTCATTAACAGTTTTAAAAGGAATATTTGGGATTGCTAAAAGAATCACATAAAAATTGAAAATTTCCTCAAAGACAGTAACTTTTAAAAGTATTATAACCCTAATGCAGTGGCTTTGTTCCCATTCACTGCATTACTTCTGAAATGCAACTTTGATTCACCCTCACATCACCTTTTTTGTTCTTTCTCCTGTATCATTTTTAACACCTTTTCCTGATGAAGAAGCCAGTGAAGCTCTGAAAGCTTGCAACATGTATAATGTGCACTTTGGTTGGCCTAATAATGGTCTCACTGTTTTGTGGATTTTGGATGATACTGTACTTTGCTATATGGCCAACAAGGATACTCCAATTATGCTACCAAGGAACTAGTTAGAGCTAAGTATGTGACTCCAGATGCCCAAACTGCCATCTTCCTACATTAAAAGGGACTGGAAGAGCCTAAGGCAGGGGTGGGAATTGTGTATTACGTCTGACTAAAAAATTTATGTACAGCGCTGTGCAAACTTACAGCGCTTTATAAATAAAGGTTAATAATAATAATAATAATAATAATAATACTCCAGATGTTGTTGAACTGCAACTCCCAACATCCATCCCCCACTGGCTAAGCTAGTTAGGGTCGCTGGGAGGTGCAGTTCAACATGATTTATCAACAAATCATGCTTTAACATTTCATTTTTGACCTCCTTCCCTTGATTCGCCCTTTCTTCCCATCTTGTTTTTTGTTTCAGAACATTTATTCTGCTGTATCTAAGGACCGCAGAACACATCCACTCTTATTTTTGTTCATTTTACCCTGAAAATTGCTGTATTAAAGAGAGACAAACTAATCCCAGTTCAAAGAGTACTACAGTTTCTTCTTGGCTGCTTTTTGTTTTCTTTGGACTGTATTTTATGCAAACACAAAGAGAGAAGGGTGTGCGCGCGTGTGCATGCGCATGTGTACTGTGATGCAACTTCCAATGTTCAAAAAAACCCGACACAATGCTCATCATTCACCCTTTCACGCAAAAAAGCAGCTTCCTTCTCACAGCTACGTAATGCGGAGAATTTATATAACTATGCTTAATGTCTCAAATATCACACGCTTTCATGTTCATTTACATCAGCCATTGCAACAGCAGAGCACCTAGTAGTAAAAAGAAAGATATCCTCAAGCTCTCCAAAGACTGCTTCCTAGCTCTGCCAGACACATGTTCTGTATCCAGGTCAACTCAGAGGTCCCTACAGGGAAGCATTTTTGTCATGCCAAGGTGGTGTCATAGAGACCGCAAGGTAAGGACAGCACAAGGATATGGACATCTTGAATAATCTTTGTTTAGAGGGACTCAGAATCCTACAAAACCCAACCATCACACAGCCTTCAAGTTTGCAATCAAATTCCATGAACAGCTGCCTCTGCTAGGTCCAACTGAAAACCCTGAAAGTATACCCACAAACTTCCTCTGCTCCCAAATTCAAACGTCAAAGCATATTCTTGCTAGGTTTTTCCAACTTAAATAACATTTCCATCTTAAGACTCACCAAAGCTGAGCGTAAACATATTTAAGATGTAATTTATGCTTTTAAAAAATCATGGGAAAGCCATCTGCAGCCAAATGAAAAGGGTAGAGATGCTAAAAATGTGCAAGATGTTATGTATGGCCCATATGTTGACTTCCCTATGCATCTGAGAAGGAGGAAAGTTCTAAAGCAAAGGTGGGGGATTGTAACCCCATGATTCACATGCGGCGCTTGATGTCCTATTTGTGGCCTGGTAAGCCTTACATTAGTCCCCCTCAACCCTTTCAAAAACTGCAATCTGCTTCTTTAAAAAGAAATTACACATATTTTCAGGCAATTTTGCCTGAAAACCATGCTGAAACACCTGAAACCATGCCCAAAACCCCATTTCTACAGCTACGCATTAGCCAGTGACAGCAACTAGAAGCAATGCAACATCACTTCCACTCCATATAGACAAGTGAGTATGCTTCATGATGGGGGGCATAGTTGGAAGGATGAAAATTGCTCCCTCCATGATCTATGGCCAAACACAGAAAGCTAACTCTTTTTATGCATTTCAGTAGTAATGCATTTGGTAATTTCCACCTTCTACACAGGAAAACATGAATTCCCTGCATAAATGAAGATGGATTTCATGGGCTGTGGCCAAATGAAGGAACTCACATATGTTTATCAAGACACACAACAACATAAATTTAGGGATCATTCATCCTATACTATCCTTCATCAGTTTGGAGGATACACTGGGCACACACACCTTGAACTGAATTAGTATGCCACTCTCCTAAACTAGAACCCATGCCACCCAAACCATGCTGTCATCAGAGTTTTATTCCAATAACTTTCCATACAATGAAAAACTGCTTTATGAAACCCACCCATACTAACTGTAGTATGAGAGCCATCATGGTGTGAGCAACTCTTGTGTAGTGGTTTGAATGTTGAAGTAGACCAAGGTTCTAATCCCTACTCAGCCATAGAAAACCACTGGGTGACTTGGGGCAGCTCACACTCACATCTCAGAGGAAGGCAATGGCAAGCCCCCTCTAAACAAATCCAGCCATGAAAACCCCATGGCAGTGTCGCCTTAGGGTCACCATAAGTTGGAAATTTAAGGCACACAACAACAACAACAGCTATATTATACATATACAGACTACTTACACTGCCATGGAATAGGAATTCAGCCCTACCTGGAGAAACTGAATTCTGAATCTTTCCTATGCAAAGCGTATTGTACTACCAAGTTACAATTTTCCCCCTGATGACCAAGACTGAAGAATTAAAAGGCTCAAGAGAATAGGTGACAAGGGGGGAAATGTGGTCCACAACTCATTTAATAATCACAGAGATGCTGAGTTGTTTCCATACCAGTGCAATTCCCTTTTAACAATACACAAGACACAACTGTAGAAGCACATCGCTCAGTTCGTGCCCACGAAAAGCAAACCAATTCTGTTTAGCCTTCTATGGTAATGTTTCAGTAGAAGAAACTGAAGTCCTATTAACCACAAACCTTCACTAGGCAGGCGAGTTAATAGAGAAAAGGTCACAAAACATTAACAAGGGTTGTGTCTATAGATGGGGTGCAGGTCGAGGGCAGCTAAATGGTTTTTCTTTCCTAGGACAAGTTCTGGAAACACTAGGCAGAATCACCAGTTTATGCATTCACAAGATGGATCCAAGTAAAACTTAAACCAAAGTTATTGGCCAGCCTTACCAGTTTGGTACGTACAGAGATCTTGTATCAGCTTTGAGACTAACTGTAAGAAAGGAATTGGCAGCATGAGCTTTTGTAGACGTAAGTTTACTTCCTCAGATGCTCATGCTGCAACTTCTTTCTTACAGTTAGTCTCAAAGCTGATATAAGATCTCTCTACGTAATGATTCCACAGACTAACATGGCTATATCTTTGAATCTTATCCATTTGGGTTAGTAAAAGAACTCGCTAAGTTTATCAAGACATACCACTACATAAATTTAGGGCCCATTCATCCTATACTATCTTTCATCAACTTGGATGTCAAGATTTCTAGTTCATTCTGGCCACTTGTGAATGGCTGGCATGTTCATGGATGCTACCTGTTGTTCTTCCCATTCTTGGTGAGTGCCACCACATGGAAAAGTTACTTTTTTGGATTGCAGCTCCCATGCTGCACAGTTCTGTGAACCGTACTCCAAAATAGAACTTTTCCCAAGTTCTAGACAGAATGAGAAACACATCAGAAACTGCTTCCAGTCCATCCCACAGAGCCAGTGTTTGGTAATCTCTTGTGTAAAAGTGTAGGAGCAACTCTACAGAGGAAGACTGGTGCAACGTGGAAGAAAAAAAAACCTTCAAAACTCCCCCGACAAAAACCCAAACAACTAACTAAACTTCCAAGATCTGTTCCTTGCATATCATCCTCAAGACACAGCAACAGGAAGTACAGCTTTCTCACTCCTGAAAGGCTGCTTTTCAGTACAAAGGAAAAGAGAAGCAACCGGTAGTAAAAATCCCCCTCCTTTCCTGTAAATCTTGGAAGTAGAAGGGGAAGGGCACGGAAAAGGAGAAGCACCCATGAATAAATCAGCTTCTTCATCCAGTTAAGTTGTAGGGTCAGGAATTTCAGAAATCCTAAGCATTTTGCAACCCCAACCCCCTTAACAAAAGGAATCTGAGCAAACTGCAGAGTGAATTCCTGACTTAACTCTTACAATGCAAGGATTTTTTTCATTCCCCCTTCCAACAGGATACACTCCCGTGACCTTAGAAAGGAGAAACACACACAAATACCCAGGGTCCGTCCATCAAAGAACAGCTTGTGTATTTTTACAAGAGTTACCAAAACAGGAACTTCAATCGACAAAGATTACGCCACGGCAGAGACTTTTCCACCGTTACGTACGAAGTGAAAATATTCCATTCCTTGCTGGAATCCCATTGTTGTCAGGAGGAGAGAAAGGGAGAGAGGAATGGCCAAACAGAAAAGACCTCATCAAATATGTGGCACCTTATAAAGAACTACTTCTTTGTACAAAGGAGGAAAAAACTCACTCTGTGTACGCACAGAATTCTTCCATACTCAAAATATCATGCGTATACCAAGCCCTAGCAAGCTACGTCAATGCTGCATACACAGAAAATAAGAGAGTTGGGGTTACTTTTGAATTTCCAAACAATTATTATTATTATTATTATTATTATTATTATTATTATACTTATACCACTGACATCTAGCAACTAACAACTGACATTAAACAAATAACAAACATAACAAACGCATTAAAACAAGTTACAACTTCTCTTGGTAACTCCTTAAACAAAACCTTACACCGATGCATAAATTTTCCCTTGATATGGATATGGAGGGCTAACTGAATGTGCAAACTTTACACAACTGGTTTATGGAGAATTAATGGAAAAGTACATGAAAATAAATGCACGTCCGACGCAGACGTCTCCGACAAAGCTTTACTCCAGCCACACTTCCCATTAACTATAGTACTTGAGTTTTCCAATAATAGCAAATTCTTCTGTTCAGGACCATTCCACACATTAAAACAGCGGTGACAAGTGTATTTAACATATCACATTCACAATACTGCTGTGTCTGAACTTCAAAAGCGATGACATTGGCTTGGCTACGATCCATCTGCCTCTACAAGGTGGAAGCATACCGGAGGTTTCATCTTAACCGATGCAATATACTTGTGACTACCCATCTGTTTTTCCCCCATGGTGAAGATCCAAGTGACAAACATAGGTTCCAGGCTCCCCAACTCCAATTTATCCACGCAACCATCCTTTTAGATGAGGCTGCGATTGTGTGCCTAGGCCAAGGTCATCCAAGATATTTCACCACCAAGCAAGGACGAGTCCAGGGATATTCCTTCTCTAACCATTGCACCAGACCATTTTATCATACAGTTCAGGGGAAGCAACCTTCACAGTCAGTTCACATGCCATGGAGACCAGGGTTGGGGAACCTGTAGCCCATCCAGGTGTTGCTGAACTCCAACCCCCATCTATCCATGTTAGCCTGTTCAATGGTGATGGAAATATACTTGTCCCTCCATATCTGCTAGGGTTAGGGGCACAAGACCCCCGTGAATATGGGGAAAACGCAAATAACAAAAACACCATGTTTTTACCTGAGAGGACACCTCTGTACAATTCTTAGATCCTCCAGTGCAACTCTGTGGTCAACATCCGACAGACACTGACCATAGGACTGCATTGGAGGAGCTACAAATGCCTAGTAGAGTATTCTCCCTAGGAATCTCTAGGGCTTTCAGTACAACTTTTAGTTAAAGTCGACCACAGAGTTGCACTGGAGAACCTAGATATTCCTAGAGAGAACATATTAATCAAATCTGTGAATAATCAAATCCGCAAATATCAAAGCCACAAATATGGAGGGATGAGTGTATGTGAACTGACTGTGAAGGCTGCTCCACATGAACTAGATCACAGCCTACTCTTCATGAATATAAGTTGAACTGATCCTCTTAAACTGAACCAATTCATGCAGATTTACCGTATATACTCAACTATAAGTCAACCTCATGTATAAATCGAGGGCCAAAATTATGGATTTTGATGTGACCCATAAATAATGCGAGGGTAAAACTTAGGGGCATTTGAATTAATGGGGATGGTACACTTTCTTCCTTTATCTCTTCCTTGGGTGCTTTCAAATTGTTTTCAATGTAGTTGCTGCTTTAATACTATCACGTTCAATTGCATTTTAATATTACTTAACAACACTTTCCATTGTCTGGGGGTTTTGTTCAGTTATGTTGGAAGCTGCTTCAGGTCTCTGTCTATTGGGAGACAGGCAGGATATAAATAGATATAACAACAACAACCTCTGAAGACCTTGGGTAACCGCTTGACTTTTGCAACTAGGACATGCAGCAATATCCCTGAATGCCAAGAATCTTCCTTACTCTGAGCCACGTTGGAAACCAAACTAGTTATGAATGATGTTAATTGCTGGGGGCAAGAGGAGTGAAGCTACATGTGAACTGCAGCGTAGAGGAAAGGTCTTAGTCCTTCTCACACATCACAATCCCAATGAGCCCCCCTCCAGGGGTGAACTATCTACCTAAACACAAGAAAAGCTTCTACTAGCATCAACTCAGGATCAAATAACAGCTTTGGAGACAATATGAAGAGGCTGCCATCTAAAACTGTAAAATAACTAGACACATTTAACAGCAGCTGGTGGTTAAACATCATATCTACCTTTGTCCAGACCCAATAGGTTGCATCTCAACTGCGGATAGGAGACAGGACTAGGTGCCTCACCCATGTAAACCCACTGGGTGACTTTGGGCAAGTCACACTCACTTAGGACTCTATCACATGAGAGACTAACTGTGCGGTAATCGTAGCCCAAAAGTTGCTCAAAGGCTCCAGAAGCTCAGAGATGGAATCGTCCATCGTGTTTCTGAAACGTAATTGAGACATTCCGCTGTTCTTCCGTCGACCAATCATTTGCAAAGAAGCCATTTTTGTAATAACAGGATCTTCCATTATTACAAAAATGGCTTCTCTGAGAACGATTGGTCGGCGGAAGAACTACAAGAGTGCTTTGGTAACGTTTCAGAAGCGCAACGGGCAATCCCATCTCTTCGCTTCTGGAGCATTTGGGCAATGTTTGGGCTACGATTACCGCACGGTAAGCTCCTCGTATGATAAGGGCCTTAGTCTCAGAGTATCACAATGGCAATCCCACCCCTCTGGCAGAAAATCCTTGCCAAGAAAACCCTGTGATAGGATTGATAGGGTCACCTTGAGTTGGAAATGACTTCAAGGCACACAACAACGACTATTGGCCTTGCTATAACGGAGCTGGATCATTACTAAGAGGAAACCCATTCTGCATGGAGAAAGTCTTCCTATCCTCTTATGTTCAAATCCTGCCAAGACCCCCATGACACACAGCCTCCATAGTGGGGCTGGAAAAAAGACTTTTTGAATCAGCTCTCCAAGATTTCTGGCAACTGGAGTAGAGGTCAGTGGACAGCCCCAACTATCATTGCCATAAAAGAGTTGTCTTAACATCTAGGAAGCTTAAAAAACAAGATTGCCACTGCTTTGTGTTTTGTTTTAATAGCAGGATTGTTCAAACAGCCAAGATAGGAAGAAGTCCAGAAGGTCAGTGCCGTGTTTACTGACAGGCATCAGCAATTCCATCAAAACACATGAGACTCTCTCCGCAACTCTCACCAACGCCAGACTGGCTGGGTTTTGCCGCATCCATGCTTCCCTTGAACTACTTTCCAAAGGGAAGGTTCTGCCCCTTCTTTCAAACAAGAGCAAATTTCAAAACATAAACAGAGGTAAAGTCACAGTCAGTTTGGGACACAATCTCAATTCACACTTCTAAGCAAACAGGGCTATCGCTTTCCGTTTGCTGTGGCATCAATAATAAGTTTGCACATGATAACGTTCTCCCTAACCGCTTGCACATAATTTGTTTTAATGTTATTCACTGGCATCCCATAGGAAACAAAATCACTAAATTCAACTCCATTCTTCCTCCTACCCATCCCGCCCTGCATAAAATTATGCATGTGACTTAAAACTACTACTGCTAGTATTAACTCCTTAATTCCTAGGAAAAACACCACCACCTTAATCCTAAAAATATGTACTTGAAAAATAAAGCTTGGACTGACAATGGCATGTTTTGGACTTCAGTGTAGCATTTTCTTTTTTTTTCTTATTGGATGTGAAGACACAAAAAAGGAAAGAAATCCATAGTACACTTGTGTTAAAATTAATTTCCAAGATGGCTTACAAAGTAACTACCAGCTGCTAGACTACAGCAACAAGGTTTTCCTAAAAGGCTTCTTGCTCCCATATTAAACCAGATTTTTCAATAATCTAAAATGCTATATTCCAAGTCTATCAAGCTAACTATGTTAACTTGCCCCCAGACTCTTTGTTGTTAACACTAGGTTTACTAACATTTATGTGGCTGTTGTTGTTAACAGCCTTCAAGTCCACCTGGACTCATGTCCAAACATCTCCAAACCTCTACCCTGCCTTCAAATACTCAGTTCAGGTCCTGAAGGTTCAAGACCATGGTCTCCCTGATTGAGTGGTTTTCCTCTCTTTCTACTGCCTTCCACCTTCCCTGGCAGCTTTTCTAGTGAGTTGTGCCTTCTCATGATGTGGCCAAAGTACAACAGCCTCAATTGAGGGGCTGTGCAGACTGGTGGCCTGCAACCACCTTCTTCTTTGCCAAATCAGGGTCGTGGCAACCACACACTGCAGCCCCAGTCCAGCCTTTCTACGGTGCAAAAAGTAGCTGTAAAAAGCAGCTCCTTTTTGCATCCTGGAAAGGGTGCCATAGCCACCAGCGCCACAGCTTTATGACTCTCCTTTGATGCTGCATCATCTAAATGCAACGCCAGAGGAGCACTATGATGACACGCAATGTGTGGTGCAGCGTATGGTGTCACGCTGCCATGGGGGCAGAGTCGAGGTGTGCATCGGGGAGTGCGTCTTCACAGCCCCTCAGTCGTCTTGGCTTCCAGGGGAAGTTGAGGCTTAATCTGTTCTAGAATCCATGTGTTTGTCTTCTTGACCATGCATGGTATCCTCAGCACTCTTCTCCAGCACCACATCTCAAATGCGTTGATTTCCTTTCTATCCTCTTTCTTCACTGTCCAGGCCTCACATCCAGACACAGCCATGAGGAACAGAAGAAGAGCTGAATGTTTCAGAGGCACTGATGGAATGGTCCTTCCTTGCATATCCCATTTTCCTCAACTTGATTGAAATTTCCAGATTCCCTGGAAAGTATATGGAGAATACAACAGCTTGCACCATCCTATCTTTAGTGTTCAGTTGTATATCTTTGCACTTCATAATCTTGTCTAGCTCTTTCATTGCAACCCTTCCCATTCCTTGTCTTCTTCTGATTTCTCGACTCCAGTCTCCACTCTGATCAATGTCTGATCCATGCCATGGGAAATCATTGTCTTGATTTTCTCGTCATCCATGATGAATTCAGGTAGATAGTCTGTGGTCATTGTTGTTGTTTCCTTAATGTTCAACGTTAAGCCTTCCTTAGCACTTTCTTCTTTGACTTTCTTGGCTAGAAAGAACAAATTGCTGTACTCTGTGTGGTCAAGGCACCCAATGTTCCACTTTTAATAAAGAACAGTAAGATCTGTGCCACAGAGGAATGTGCTACCTTAGAAGGTAGTGTACTCTCCTCAAATGAAGGCTTTTAAACAGAGGTTAGCTGGTCACAGCTCAGCAGTCCTCTAGCAGTGGATTCCTGCTCTTATGATGGATTCAACTAGATAATGGATCCTAAACTACAGCATGTAACAGGTTAAGCTCATATGCATTCAGTTCTCACAAAGTTTAATTCAACTATCCCATAAGAGACAGAATGGAAGCCCCAAACCCCTATAAGGAATGCATTTCCTAAAGAAGACGGTGCCAAATGGTACTTACTGCCAACCATTTCAAATAAACATTCATGCTATGGATTGGGGAATCAGAAAGCCTCTGGGTTTCTCTCAGCTTTTATTATCACGCTTTATTGCATGCAAAATGTATTTAGATACTTAAAGAACACCTCTGAGCTTTTGAGGTTTTGGTAGGACCCCCCCAAAGTATGCTTGTTGGTGGGACACCATTTAGGCAAGTGGGAGTGTTTGCTGTTTTTAGTACAGTCAACCCTCCACATGTGTGACTTTTGCAGTTTTGATTAATATGTTCTCTCTAAAAGCATCTGAGGAAGTAGACTGCAGTGTACTTTCTTTAAGTTAGTCTCAAAGGTCCTACAAGATCTCTCTACATACACATATTCTCTCTAGGAATCTCTAAGTCCTCCAACACAATTCTTCTGGAAATGGGTCATAAAATTGTGCTGGAAAACCTAGAAATTCCTAAAGAAAACAGTTTTGTGGGTATTTGTAGGTCTTCCGGCGTGATTCCATGGTCTACTTTTGGAAGATGTTGACCATACAGTTGCGCTGGAGGGTCTAGAGATTCCTAGAGAGGTGGTCTTGCAGGTTAAAAGAAGTAGTGTTTTCTTATTTGCGGGTTTTCTACTTTCACAGGGGCCCTGTTCTCCTAATCCTAGCAAAAGTGGAGAACCCACTGTACTAGTTATGCTGCAATCCTAAACGCACTTCTTGGTGTGTGTCTTCAAGTCGTTCCTGACTTATGGAGAACCTAAAGGTAAACTTTTGTACAGGGTTTTCATGTCACAGAGACTTTGCCTTTGGTTTCCTCTGAGGCTAAGAGAGTGTGACTTGCCCAAGGATAACCGGTCAATGCCTGGTCTCCAGTGTCATAGTCCGACCCACAAATTGCAACACTAAGTTGGCTCACATGGGCTCCCTCTAAACACACTTGCTAAAGAGCAAGTGAAAAAATTCACACACGTGTTCTAAAGTTTTTTAAATTCAAAATGAATGTGAAAGGACACATTTCACATTGCTTCTCTGCTGCTGGCTAAGATAACAAAATGCTTGCATGTTTTTAGCACACTGCAACCTTTTTTTTCCTCTAAGAAATATCACCTCAAAAACCATAACCACAAAAACGTTTTGAGCAATCTGCAATAATACTACTCCTTCTTCTAAGGAAGTGTATAAATACGATGGAACAGGGAAGGGCACTCAAGCTTTGAATATGTCTCAGATCATGATGATGAAATCCATTCTTTAAAGGAACAGTTAAATAAAGTAAAAGCAAGACTGCACTTTCTGTTCTTCGCTCAGCCAAAAAGCACTTGTTGTAATATGGCCTGAGTCAAATCTACAGTAGTTTTGCCAAACTTCTCTCAGGATCCATCCAAACTGCTATAAATTGTGTAGTGTGACTACACAATCTTAAATAAACCTAACCAGAATTGCCTTCTCACATAAGCATGGTACCAGTTTACTAATACTGCATTTTCTCATTTCTCATGTTCATATCGCTGCTAGAACCTCAGAGTTCAACTTTACTCCTTCCCCTTTGATGCTTTCTTTCTATTGGAATGAAGATTTGAACCTTTTGCCCAACTCACAATGTTTTTTTTCCTCCTGCAATGTGATTTACTACCACTACCCTCAACATGCCATTCCATAACAAGTACCGTCAACACACTGTACGCTAAAGAAAACCACAATCATTGTTGTATCTCATGAATTATGCAACCCTTTGTTCGGATACCAAACAAGAGGCGGGGTGTGTGTGTGTGTGTGTGTGTGTGTGTGTGTGTGTGTGTGTGTGTGTACTCCTCATTACAGTCTCTTGCCATAATCCCTTATTGATAAGTTTGTGAAGAAATACGTGGTCCTTGGATCGCCTCGGTTCCTATCTGGCACACAGTTTGATTCCCTTCGTACCGAAACCGTTTTGCACGCCAGGCCCTAAATCACGCAGGGAAATTACCCAATCTGCTCGCTCATAACCATATTTGCTTTATCAGCAAGCACATTAAGAGATATTGATGTGGATACTATACACAGAGACACACAAGTAATTATAGCTATAAGGGTTCTTTTTCTTTACTAAGTGTCCTGAGATAGAGATCTCACCAAAACTGAGCTGAAACAGGCTGTTAAACAGCACGGTTTCAGGACAAACACAACCCACAATGGGGATAGATACCTTCCTCTCCTAAGATCCGCTCACCTTGGTTCACACAAATCAACACAATCTGGGCAAAAGGCTGCTTTCATTTCAAATCCATCAGCAATGTCAACACCGGGAAAAGGATTAGAAAGGGCATTAAACCTCCTCCAGAGCAACAAGCTAAAAAAACAGGTAGGAATTAAATGTAGGACCCTTTTTAAAAAATGTAAGAACTCATTAATAAAGGAGCTAGCTGCTTTTTTAAAAATGCATGGCATTTGTGTGTGTTGCATGCCTTCAAGTTGCTTGTCGACCTCAAGAATTTCATAGGGCTTTCTTAGGCAAGGAATACTCAAGAGGTGGTTTTGCAGGTTCCCTCCTCTGCAATATAGCCTAAAGCACCTGGTATTCATTGGTGGTGTCCCATCCACATAGTAACCACAGCTGACCCTGTTTAGACCCAGATCAGAGAGGAACCTGATACCTTCAGGGTATTGAGGCCATGTCATTTGCACCCATGTTTTCAAAACACCCAAACAAAACAGACCCTCTTCTTTAACGCCAGATCCTTCTCTTTCTTTCCACGCATGTAACCTATTTACTATTTTACCTACCATATATATAGCAGTTTCACATAGATATCAATTGAAGGTTCAAAACAAACACACATATACACACACAGCCTTCCCACATTAGTATGGGTTCCAAACGCTGGCGTATTCCTATTTAGGAATGCATGGCTTTTTATGACCGAAAATGGAAGAACCTGTTAAAGCTATGACACATTCTATGCGTTGTTGTTTTTTAAAAGCAAAAAAGTCACATGAAAATTAAAGACTAGATGTTCCTTTCACTACTACGTGGGGAGTGGCAAGAAGCAGCTGAGAAGGGGGAAAACATTGATTTAAGAGACCATTTCCCTTGAACATGAGGAGCGACAACAAAAAGACAAAGAGGGCGTGTATGTTTTTAAACTGAACTACGGGGCCTTTTTGTCTCCGAGAAAGGATAAGCAATGTTTTATTCGGTTTGCTATCTCAAACACACCACTTAATGTTTGCTTTTTTAGTGCACTAGCCAAAGGGAACCGCTCTTATAGGACTCCGAAACTCATTTAAAAAGAAAATCCACCTTTAAAAATAAAAATCAAATCCGATTGTTAATAAAACAACTATGGGATTGGGCACAACTAAGGCACAAAACGTCTATCGCCAAAATTGTAAAACTGCACCAGCGTAAAGCTGTTCTTTGTAAACATTGGGGCTGCCACCTTAATGGGAATAAGTCTTAAGGAACTCAAGGAGGCTTACGTCTGAGTAGATGTGTACAGGATTAAGTTAAACATACACACACACACACTCCTTTACCTGCCCTGTTTCTCATTCGTCCCCAGGGCTTACAACATACAGAATTTTCTCCAAATCCCTCTGTTTTACACATGCACAGAAAAACAAGGCTCCTAAAGCCTGAATTGATCGTGGAGGAAGAGAGGATCAAACAAGGCAATTTCAACCATCTATAAACCAGCAATATTTTTGCCTAATGAACATAAAAACCCAAATGAAAAAGGTCAACCTGTTTCTAGTCCTCTCTCGCCTTCGCAAAAACTGGTTCAAGGCGCCATCCTAGAGACCAAAACAAAACCCCAAACCAAACACCTTTCCATATGATTTTTCAAACACTAAAAAAGATACTCTTTGACATGAACTGGTTTGGAACAAAGGAGGTGCTTTCCCTTTACGCAAGGACATTCGATCACCAAATTGCAAAAGGCAACATGATCTGCGTTTTCTTCCCCAGTTGTAGATTTGCACACTGTAGAGTCCAAAGTTACAGTAAAAACAAAAGAAAGGCAATTATCCTCTCTATTGCACATATACGCAGCGCCCAGGTACTGCAGACAGAAGTAGGCAAGGCACATGAGTTAAAATGGTTGCAATTGAGGGGAAGCCCACTCAACAGTCCCCCATCTCCTCTGAAGAAAACAGAATGAATGAAGAGGGATGGGTGAATGGAAACAAGAAGCAGCTCCCTCCTTGGCTATTCAGACAAGAGAAGCCACACACTACCAACAAGAGTTGAATTAATTGCAAAGTTGTGCAAATTTATGGGCGCCCATTTTCAAGCCAGGAGTTCCTCCGTACACAAAACAATTTCTCATTTAAATTGGACATTGGAAATTCTCCCCAAGGAAATAAGGCAAAGCAATCTGGATGTTGCACTAAGGCTCTGGAGATCAGAGTTCGAATCCCAGCCCAACCATGGAAACCCACTTGGGCAAACCATACTCTCTCAGCCTCAAAGGAAGGCCAAACCGTGCCAAGATTTACAAAATCTTGCCAAAGATTTGCCTTAGGAGCAATGTAAGTCATAAATGATTTCGAACTCGCCCCCAAGGCAATATATTCATGGGGAGCTGTGTTGGCAGGGTGGCCAGACATCCTCCTTTTCCAGGGCATGTCCTCCATTTTTCAGCTGTCTGTCCAGGAGGAATTTCAAAATGTACTCCATTTTGAGCATGACTAAGAAGCATGAATTTACATTTATATTCGTATTTCTAGCTTTTATTTTGTGATACCCCACATTTTTCTGGAATGTCTTATATTTTGTGATGCCTTGTGCTCCTTTGCGGTTATGACATCTGGTCACCCTGGCAGCGCTGGCCATATAACAAAGTATAACAACATCCCAAATCCACAAAACAGTACCATTATTTGGCCAACCCAAATGCATCCTGCATTCTGTGGATTTGGGATGTTATTGTGCATTTGGGTTGGCCAAACAAAAGTAATCACTGTTTTGTAGATTTGGGATGTTATTCTGCATTTTGGACAGTCATATAAAGGTATCACTGCTTTGTAGATTTGGGATGTTATTATGCACATACAGTTATCACTGTTTTGTGAATTTGGAATGTTGTTGTGCATATAGGTTGGCCAAACAAAGGTATCCCTGTTCTGTGGGTCTGGGATGTTACTGTGCATTTGGGTTGGCTGCATAAAGATATCACTGTTTTGTGGGTCTGGGATGTTATTGTGTATTTGGATTGGCCAAACAAAGATACAGTACAGTATATCCATGTTCTGGGAATCTGGGATGTTATCATGCATTTGGGTATTACTGTTCTGGGGTTTGTGATGTTATTCTGCATTTGGATTGGCCAAATAAAGGTGTATCCCTCCCTGTTCTGGGGATTGGGATGTTATTGTGCATATGGGTATCTAATAGATTTGGGATGTTGTTATACATTTGGGTTGGCCAAATACAGTATATCCTCGTTCTGTGGATCTGGACAGTGCATTTGGGTATCGGATGGATACGGGATGTTATTGTGCATTTGGGTATCA